>NC_139712.1:16409874-16442374 GCF_964188405.1 Protomyctophum parallelum | reverse complement strand
TGTACATAAATACTGACCTATTAATACTGATATGGAATATAAATGTTTACGACGTCAACATCTGATTAAATGAGCTCTGCAATTTACAGGGTCACAAGTGAACATAATAAAGATGTATTGATGTGTTGATATTAGTCTTTAATAATCCATATCAATATTAATAGGTCTATGACTCATGTACTGTACACGACTACACCCGCTTCGTTGGGTGACACTGCATGTCATGTCAGAGCAAAATATTTATGTACAGCACATGTACCCTGTTCTCCATGACTGACTGTAATATGGAGTTAGAACAGTCTCAAAAGGTTCACAGTAAATAACACAGATTTGTAACTCACAAGTTCAGATTTGCAACTCACGTGAGTGAATTTGTGTTTCACATTTGTGTTTTGTATCCACAAGTTCAGATTTGTGTTTTGTATCCGTGTTTCGTATCTGTGTTTCGCATCTGTGTTTTGTATTTGTGTTTTGTATTTGTGTTTTGTATTTGTGTTTTGTATCTGTAATTCGCATCTGTGTTTTGTATCTGTGTTTCGCATCTGTGTTTTGTATTTGCGTTTTGTATCTGTAATTTGCATCTGTGTTTTGTATCCGTGTTTCGCATCTGTGTTTTAAACACAAATAAAAAACACAGATCTGAAACACGGATACAAAACACAGATGCAGATTACAGATACAAAACACAAATACAAAACACAAATACAAAACACAGATGCGAAACACGGATACAAAACACAAATCTGAACTTGTGGATACAAAACACAAATGTGAACCTGTGAGTTCACTCACGTGAGTTGCAAATCTGAACTTGTGAGTTACAAATCTGTGAGACTTTTGAGACTGTTTTTGAGACTCTTCTGACGTTGGGCGTTAACGAACGTCATCATTGGCTGAGGGAATCTGTCAATCATTCTGATTGACAGATTCCTCTGCCAATCAGATCGGTCCGCCTTCAGCCAATCCTATGGCTCCTTACATTGTAAGGGGGGGGGGGGGGGGGGGGCTCCTTTTGCAAGACCCCCCAGTAACTCTGTCATTTCTCAACCGTTTTGGACGGGGGTGGGCTCGTTGGAATCATGTCGACCCCCTGGGGGTGTCTTTGGGGGTCTCAAAGATCGGGGACCCCCAGGGACCCCCTGGGACCCCCCGGGACCCCCAAATGGTAACTGTCATTTCTCAACCGTTTTGAACGGGGGTGGGCTCATTTGAATTGTGTCGGCCCCCTGGGGGCGTCTTTGGGGGTCTCAAGGTTCGGGGACCCCCAGGGACCCCCCGGGACCCTCAAATGGTAACTGTCATTTCTCAACCATTTTGGACGGGGATGGGCTCATTAGAATCATGTTGCCCCCCTGGGGGCGTCTTTGGGGGTCTCAAGGTTCGGGGACCCCCAGGGACCCCCGGGACCCCCAAATGGTAACTGTCATTTCTCAACGGTTTTGGATGGGGGTGGGCTCATTTGAATCGTGTCGCCCCCCTGGGGGCGTCTTTGGGGGTCTCAAGGTTCAGGGACCCCCAGGGACCCCCAAATGGTAACTCTGTCATTTCTCTACCGTTTTGGACGGGGGTGGGCTCATTTGAATCGTGTCGCCCCCCTGGGGGCGTCTTTGGGGGTCTCAAGGTTCGGGACCCCCCGGGACCCCCAAATGGTAACTGTCATTTCTCAACCGTTTTGAACGGGGGTGGGCTCATTTGAATTGTGTCGCCCCCCTGGGGGCGTCTTTGGGGGTCTCAAGGTTCGGGGACCCCCAGGGACCCCCAAATGGTAACTGTCATTTCTCAACCGTTTTGGACGGGGGTGGGCTCATTTGAATCCTGTCGCCCCCCTGGGGGCGTCTTTGGGGGTCTCAAGGTTCAGGGACCCCCAGGGACCCCCAAATGGTAACTCTGTCATTTCTCTACCGTTTTGTTAGAGTTGTACTTGAAATGTACTGTAATTCTGCAAACTTAATAAACCAATCAATCAATCATGACTTGAAAAAGAAGTGTGCAAATGCACAGAGACTTTTGTGGCTGGTATATCTGCTGTTAATGGTGTGTTTCGTCTATTTTTGTGTTTACAGTAAAATGTACCTGCTTTGCACTACTGCATGCTTCAATGAGGAATGCTAACAACCGAACCATGCTAGTTAGCTCACACATCGTACGGACTGGTCTAGTTTATTGTAACCACAGTTTACATTAGTGTATGTGTTTATTTCTATTTTTATATAAAAGCAACAAAATAAATTTTCGTTGTGGCTTGAGTGTTTATTGCACAGTAATTGAGTAATTGCACAGTTTTGTCGGGTAACGGCGAGCCTTGTCAGAGGGAAATAGCTTGGTTAAATGTCCATATCAAGTGATATCTGAAAAGTGTGTGTGAGAGAGAGAGAGCTATAGTAAGAAGAATATGCAGATCAATATAAATGGTTCTCTCTGTCTCCCTCCCATCAATAAAGATCTATCATGAAAATGTCAAGAGTTACCATGTGGGGGTCCCCGAACTTTGAGACCCTCAAAGACACCCCCAGGGGGTCGACATGATTCCAACGAGCCCACCCCCGTCCAAAACGGTGGAGAAATGACAGAGTTACCATTTGGGGGTCCCCAAACCTTGAGACCCCCAAAGACGCCCCCAGGGGGGCGACACGATTCTAATGAGCCCATCCCCGTCCAAAACGGTTGAGAAATGACAGTTACCATTTGAGGGTCCCGGGGGGTCCCTGGGGGTCCCCGAACCTTGAGACTCCCAAAGACGCCCCCAGGGGGGCGACACAATTCAAATGAGCCCACCCCCGTTCAAAACGGTTGAGAAATGACAGTTACCATTTGGGGGTCCCGGGGGGTCCCTGGGGGTCCCGAACCTTGAGACCCCCAAAGATGCCCCCAGGGGGGCGACACAATTCAAATGAGCCCACCCCCGTTCAAAACGGTTGAGAAATGACAGTTACCATTTGGGGGTCCCGGGGGGTCCCTGGGGGTCCCGAACCTTGAGACCCCCAAAGACGCCCCCAGGGGGGGCGACACAATTCAAATGAGCCCACCCATGTTCAAAACGGTTGAGAAATGACAGTTACCATTTGGGGGTCCCGGGGGGTCCCAGGGGGTCCCTGGGGGTCCCCGATCTTTGAGACCCCCAAAGACACCCCCAGGGGGTCGACATGATTCCAACGAGCCCACCCCCGTCCAAAACGGTTGAGAAATGACAGAGTTACTGGGGGGTCTTGCAAAAGGAGCCCCCCCCCCCCCCCTTACAATGTAAGGAGCCATAGGATTGGCTGAAGGCGGACCGATCTGATTGGCAGAGGAATCTGTCAATCAGAATGATTGACAGATTCCCTCAGCCAATGATGACGTTCGTTAACGCCCAACGTCAGAAGAGTCTCAAAAACAGTCTCAAAAGTCTCACAGATTTGTAACTCACAAGTTCAGATTTGCAACTCACGTGAGTGAACTCACAGGTTCACATTTGTGTTTTGTATCCACAAGTTCAGATTTGTGTTTTGTATCCGTGTTTCGCATCTGTGTTTTGTATCTGTGTTTTGTATTTGTGTTTTGTATTTGTGTTTTGTATCTGTAATCTGCATCTGTGTTTTGTATCCGTGTTTCACATCTGTGTTTTTTATTTGTGTTTAAAACACAGATGCGAAACACGGATACAAAACACAGATGCAAATTACAGATACAAAACGCAAATACAAAACACAGATGCGAAACACAGATACAAAACACAGATGCGAATTACAGATACAAAACACAAATACAAAACACAAATACAAAACACAAATACAAAACACAGATGCGAAACACAGATACGAAACACGGATACAAAACACAAATCTGAACTTGTGGATACAAAACACAAATGTGAAACACAAATTCACTCACGTGAGTTGCAAATCTGAACTTGTGAGTTACAAATCTGTGTTATTTACTGTGAACCTTTTGAGACTGTTCTAACTCCATACTGTAAAGCCTAATTAGTCAAAAAAGACCATGAGACACCCTAAAGGGAGTTGTACAGTAATTTAAACAACGGTGGGCATGTGCACCGTGAAGGACAGTCAGCCATCGATTCCTCACCTGTCCATGGAGGGAACTCTATGCATTAAATTACCATCGTATAGTGGAGGGCAAAGCGCTTGTCAGTTCTCCCTGGGCCTGACTTGTCAGTTCTCCCTGGGCAAAGCTGTCTCCCAGAGACTGCAAAGTGGTGGGGTTCGCAAGCAAGCAGACATACATGCAGGCCATGCACCAACTTACAGTCCTGGCGGAAAATATGCACAGAAACTAAAGGCTAGTTTATACATCACAGTGTGACCATAACATTTTTTTGTGTCGGAAAATATGCTTGAAAACTTTTATTGAGGTAAATTATCCATATAACTAAGTGTTTAAGACTTGAACTGGTGCTTGTGGTTCAACACTAACTGGACTGTCTAATATGTCTATAGGCCTGTATATCAATAAAAGGTATGGTGTTGTTGTTGTCTTAAGCAGTACTGGTTCAATTATTATTATGACTTATTTACCGTATTTATATTTTACAAGTAGTTATACAAAGCATAATTATGCATCATTGACCAGGTTTTGGTTGGAGGATGTACTCGTCATCTCAGATATATGGCTGCTACTACTACTGATTATTGTATTATTGATTTTTTTTATGGATTACTTTTTTCATTGTGTTGTGAGCTTGTAGATGGGCTATTGTCACTATTTACATTTGGGGGACATTTTTGAAACGATTATATACATTGATTAAATTGACATCATCAACACCAATTCAACACAACTAAATTACACTGTCGTCTTTTAAAGAGAGGGGGCAGTCGCAGTCTCTTTGTCGGTTTTCTTCAGACAGTAAGAAGACAACAAGACATTGTAGGAGAAGGATTTGATCATAAAATAATATTTTTATGTGCACTGTTTAAAAGTATAACAGACACGTAACAATGACTCCAGGAAATAGCTGTATTTTCTTTGTTTAGGGGATATATATATGTGGCTTTAGGGTAGAGAATACAGTGCAGTCCTGTGGGTGGATTGGACAGTCAGTTATTGATTTCACTTACACAGCCCACAGCCTCTTCAGTGATCCTAAGAGCACATTGTCTTTGGCCACAGTAATTGAGATGTTAGAGGCACAGTGTGCTGCTGCACTGTTCCATGTCAGGCCTGCAAAAGAGCATGACTGGACCGTTCAGTCAGATAACTCACTAATAGATTGAGTGTGCACATCATATTTTATCTTGGCGTTTGGCTCTGCTACAATTTCTCCCTGCTTTGCACAATTAAACACCATCATTAATCTTTAAGTGTTACGATCCATGACGTTTTCTGTTGTGCTTTTGTTTTGTAGTATTTTTGGTCCCTTGGTCTCCTCTGTTGCTTTTGTTACCCGTGTTGTCTCAACACCTGTGACATTTTTTAATAGCCAAAATATAGGATTTTATTTTAAATGTTTCAATAGCACTGGATGAGAGCACAGGGAAGTTGATGAGAGAGAGCTGCAAACAGCAGTGCCTACAAGCCTACTGGAACCTACAAAATGATTTTTTTTTAAGGAACACAAGAACTTTGAGAGACTGCTCATATGAGTCATTTAAGTAAGAGATTCTGCTCTGACAACTAAGCTGAACTTTACCTGTTAAGATTGTGCACGGCACAACATAAAGTTAATGTTCAATGGACATAAATAGTGTTATTATATATTTCCTGACTTTATTTTTTCTGGGAAGAACCCAGAGAGGGTTATTTGGTTATTATTTATTTCACAAATAGTGTTGTTTATTTCCTGACTTTTTTCTGTGAAAAAGTACGTGCTGCATGTACAGTACAAGCACTATGCAGCCCTGTAGTGCTGCATGTACAGTACAAGCACTATGCAGCCCTGTAGTGCTGCATGTACAGTACAAGCACTATGCAGCCCTTTAGAGCTGCATGTACAGTACATGCACTATGCAGCCCTGTAGTGCTGCATGTACAGTACAAGCACTATGCAGCCCTGTAGTGCTGCATGTACAGTACAAGCACTATGCAGCCCTGTAGTGCTGCATGTACAGTACAAGCACTATGCAGCCCTGTAGTGCTGCATGTACAGTACATGCACTATGCAGCCCTGTAGTGCTGCATGTACAGTACAAGCACTATGCAGCCCTGTAGTGCTGCATGTACAGTACAAGCACTATGCAGCCCTGTAGTGCTGCATGTACAGTACAAGCACTATGCAGCCCTGTAGTGCTGCATGTACAGTACAAGCACTATGCAGCCCTGTAGTGCTGCATGTACAGTACAAGCACTATGCAGCCCTGTAGTGCTGCATGTACAGTACATGCACTATGCAGCCCTGTAGTGCTGCATGTACACTGGTTATTCATATTTGGTTATGTGTGGCTTTCTGGAGAAAAAAAAATTACGTTTAGGCACCCCTGCGATCGTCACACTTTTTCTGTTACTGACCCCGGCCCCCATCAGAGAAGGGAAAAGTTATGTGGCCCTCACAGGAAAAAGTTTGGGGACCCCTGGTATACACCCACATTGCAATGCAGTGTATTAACGCCTTGAGTATATGTATGCGCCCTTGAGCATAACATGAAGCTGCTCGAGTATACAGGTATCTGAATGAACTAACTGTAAGCTACGTATGTATGTCCTTATCTATACAGATCCCTATATAGTAGATATCTTTATTTTAACAACATAGAACCACGCAGTATCCCTATTCTGGGCACGTCATATTAGGTGAACATTGGACATGTTGCAAATGCTGAACATTCTGCAAAAATAGATGAACATTCAGCGAATATAGCATATCTACAAGCTCACAAAATACCGCATTGTGAGATTGTAGATCTGCTACTAAGTGCTTAAAAGATAAAGTCAACTGAGCATTCCAGCAACATACAGTACATGTATGTCCCTTCAAAGAACATTTTAAAAAGGCCTTCTCCTTATCTGCCACCTCAACTTGGAACACGTTACAGCTGGAACGGAATTGCTGTCCAGCTTGGTTCCCTTTGATCATTTTAAACTTAATAAACAAAAGCAAAAGGGGCAGATTGTACTTGCACTTTGAGGTTAAAATTTTGCTAGAACTTTATACTTTCATTTTAGGATATGTTTTCATCTTGTCTCTGTATTGGGCGGTAGTGGCTCAGGAGTTCACTTGGGAATCAGAAGGCCTAGGTGAGTGTTGAAGTGTCCTTGAGGATGACACTGAACCCCTAACTGTTCCCAATGAACAGATATTGGTGCCTTGCTTGATTTCCTCTACTCTGGGTGAATGTAATGCACATTGTAACGCTCTTTCTATAAAGGCGCTATATAAATGCACCATTATTACCATTTATCGATTGTCTGTCTGTAACTGTGTGATCGTTGTTGCTATCTTGAGACTGAGACCTCAGGTCCCAATGTGGTTACGTCCTGTCTAAATAAAGGTTAAATAGAAAATAATTAAATACACATTTACAACTTTATTGTATCGATTGAACACAAGTAAGACGTGGGAAGCGAATGCAGCTCGTAAATTGCAATAACAATTCGAATAAATGACGTACTTTGAGGGTTTTTTTAAGTTCTCCTTTTTTTAAGATTTTTTTTTAAGTTAAGTTTTCTTGAAGTTTTTTTGGCGTGTGTGTGTGTGTGTGATACAGCTGCGCCCTCTGGTGGTGGGCCGGTGGTGTTACAGCGTGACACACACACACAGACAGACAGTTTAGGCCAGCTTCTATAGTTAGTGCTCATTGCGTTTGCAATAAAGTGCCATCCTGAAAGGTCATCGGTGAGCCAGAGTACAGCTACTGTTACTACTTACTGTGCTTTACTGCAAGCAGTGTAGGTATTTAAACTGATTGTCTTTGCTCATAAATCCACTCCTCTTTTTACACTTCAGTGCCACTTCAGTGCCCTCGAAGGAAGCCAGCCTGCTGCGGTACAGACTCGCTCGTTACAGAGATTGACTTATCGCATGAAACAACGTTCAGTCAACGTGATTACTGTGAGCCACCGGACACTTCTGAGGTGAGCTGATGGTCAATAATTAATGCATGGGGCTGTACTTCAAGCAAAAACACAAGCAGACGTATGTATGGAAAGAGGAAAAGAAAGTATCGTAAAAAATATAGTTTTGAAAAACTCGAGGTGGAAGTCATAGACAACATTGTACAGTGCGGTTCATGGACCACACTATCCACCTTTTACATTACATTAGCAATTTTCGGACCATGTTCGAATGCCGCCCCACCCCTCTGTCAAAAAAGCTAAAACGAAAGAAAGCAGCAAATGAAAAATTATTTACACTCCTCTTTTACTTTCTCTAATAACAACCTAATAAAAAACTAAAGTTGTCCTTTAAGCTTGTAAACCATCTATTTGGCTATTTGTTTGTGCGACACTACAACAAAGTATGAAATAGCGCTTAAGTCAGTGTCTCCTGAAATGCAAACAAACTAACACACAACAACGAGGCACATGGAAGTCTCACCTCATCACAGGAGAGCGGAGGACATCTGGAATGACACTGTTTCCTCCCGTTCACACAGCGACAGGAAAGACAGCCCTCGTCCCATTCCGAGCCCGCCTGACAGACAGACACACACACACACACACACACACACACACACACACACACACACACACACACACACACACACACACACACACACACACACACACACACACACACACACACACACACACACACACACACACACACACACACACACACACACACACACACACACACATTATTTGACCTTCATGTTACAACCCAGGTGTTGGTATCTCGCAAACTCTGTTGTTCATCATTGCATGAGAATCTGTGTGTATAGAGGTAGTGTGTGCGTGCGTGTGCGTGTGTGTGTGTGTGTGTGTGTGTGTGTGTGTGTGTGTGTCCGCGTGTACTGTCTGTGTGTTGATGGGGGGCATTTGAGGGCACTTGGCACTTTGGCAGTATTTACTCACTGACTTGAAAAAGGGAGAGTAATGATCGAGTGTGATTGGTTTGTGAACAGGGTCAAACTATATGGAATTATTTGGTGTTAGTCCAGCCAACAAATCTCCAGTTGGGGTCCAGAGGGCACAGTTCAGCAGGAGAGAGTAATAGAAGGGCCGGTATATCACTCCCGGTGGAAATAGGACGACATATTAAAGACACTAGACCTGTACATGCCCGGCGTCCACCGGCCTTCTTGAGAACGATGCAACTTGAGAACCTAGTAATACCCGTTGTCAACTTGTGATAGCACCCGTTTTAACTATCTGTCTGTGTCCCTTTTGTGCCCATACTGTATATGGAGATCTCTGTAGTATGCAATACCCATTGTCATAGCACCCATTTTAACTGATCTCCATGTGTTGTAATTTTACTTACTACATTTATTTGACAACTTCAAAGTTGTCACTTACTTACTAGATTTTGATTATTATTACAAAACATACATTAACCACTTTGCCCCTATTTTATACTTTGGCTATTTCTGAGTACCGGTATTACTACGTTGTTGTATTGCTACTTTCTACTACTCTCTCTCTCTCTCTCTCTCTCTCTCTCTCTCTCTGTGAGAGCCTGTGTGTGTGTGTATTTATTGCACCGAAATGGTGCAATGAATATATCATAGAAAGTTAGACAAGTATGCAGGAACTTTTGATCAATTTGTCCCACTATACTATGCACCTGAATCAAGAAATATAGATGTGCACTGCAAAGTGCTTTTCTGAGCAACACAAGATAAATCTTCACAACCAGGGAGAGAAAGAGAGAGGCATAAAGAGAGAGATAAATAGATTCAAAGTAACGCAAGGAGACAGACAGGCTGAGGAGAAGTTGACAAAAGCATCTGGGGTGGAGAAAAAGAGAGACCAGGGATGACCAGCTATGAATTTAAAACAAGAGAGTAGCAGAGAGATCTACAGCAGCTGGTTTTCAACCTTTCCTGGATCGGTACAGGGTTCACCTGAATGTCTGGAAAGCGTTTGTGGCCCACCCATCAGACCACTTAATGGGTTGGCCGTGTGCATTTTCAGAGCACGATTATTTTAATAATGAATCAATCGATTATGTTGCGGCTTTGATCAATGGAGCTAACGTAGAATACATTATGTTCCTTTTCATTGGTATAACAATGTTACAATGTTTTGATGTTATATTATCAATTAAATCGTTGTGTTTTGCATGTATTTGGCCCCCGGTCCAAAGGTTTTAACCCATTCTGACCGGGCACCCATTTTGGTGTCAGCATCATGTTATGCTTTAGCTATTGAAAAATAGCAGATCTACAAGCTCATATCGCGCCACCGAGTGGCGCGATACGAGCTTGTAGGTCTGCTATTTTTTGAAAAATCGAAGAACGACTGACATTTTTAGAATCTGATCTCAGGTCAGAATGGGTTCATCAGACCAGTGTGTGTCCGGCGGAAACCTCGTATGAATCTGATCTCAGGTCAGAATGGGTTAAAACCTACCTGGCCCCCGGTCCACAGGCTGTGAAACCTACGCCGTGTAAAACGAGAGAGAGAGAGACGTACGTCGTTGTAAAACGAGAGCGAGAGAGAGAGAGGAACGAGAGAAGGGCCGGGGGAACTCGACCTCTTGTCACCCCATATGATTAATTCTCATAATCCTATAATATCCCCGGCCCCTCATAAATTATTCCAGGCAGGCTCGCAGTAGAGTTATGAGTCGGAGCGCGCTGGCTTTCCATGGAGCCCGAGACTGCATTATTGATGAGTCCGAGGGCTGCGGACGCACAGTGGTGTAGTGTGGCCCGCGGGGCCTGTCACTCATCTTCAAACAGGGCCCTCTTCATGGGTAAATAACTACACAATGGAAGTGAGCGGCAGGGCAATAAACACCATGCTAATGGCATCGGGGCACACAGGCGCCACAATGGATCACGCACAATGAGTGTAACCGGCCAACTTTCCCCTTTTGGAGTGCATGTGCATGTGTGTGTGTGTGTGTGTGTGTTTGTGCGTGCTCAGCGCGTACCTCTCGCAGCGTGTCCTGGTCATGACAGGGGCAGAGGGCGGGGATCACGCACACGCCCTGCGTGTTCCTGTAACGTCCGTCCTCGCACACGCAGCGCTCGCCGTGGTCGCTGCTGCAGTTGGCGGGAGGCGAGGCGGCGTACACCTCCTCGCAGCTCCGCTCGCACGCGCCGCCGTGCACCTCCTGTGGCACGCTCCTCCTCCATTTCTCTCCTCCGGGACATCCTTGAGGAGGAGACGAGAGGAACGGGTTAGGGTAAGGAGTATAGAGGGTAGGAGGGAAGGAGGAGAATGAAAGAAAGGGATGATGTGGTGGTGGGAATGGAGGGTGAGGTGGGGGGGGACATATGGATAATGAATGGTGAGGTGGGGGGGGGGGGGGGACATATGGATAATGAATGGGGGAAATGGATAGAAGTGGAAATAGATTGTGGAGGAATGGTAGATGAATGGAGAGGGTGTGATGAATAAAGGGAAGACGATGGGGGGGACAGCGAGCAAATGAGTAAGGGCGTGCGGTTGGAAAATGGAGAGAAAATGAGATGTTATTCATCACCGTACCGTGAGACCTTCATGAACCCACCCCATCTCTCTCTCTCTCTCTCTCATATCATATTACAACAGCACTACATCAGTCAGTACAGTAGAGTAGACTAGACACTCAGCATAATGAGCTGTGTTCTTCCTCTCCTCTCATAACTCACCACAGTCGGGAGCCGTGCAGGTGACGGTGCGGCGGTCGGGGCCCTCGCACGGGGCCCCTCCATATTCGGCGGGCTGGACGACGGCTCGCGTGGCGCTCCGCTGTCCCGTGCCGCAGCTCGCCGAACACGGGCTCCACTGGGACCAGTTGGACCACTCGCAGGCCACTGGGAGAGGGAGAGAAAAACAAAACATGCTCAGTTATTGTTATTTGATGTGAATTCAGACAGATGGAGAGTTATTAAAGAAGAGTGAGGGAGAGAGAGAGCTACAGTAGGGGTGGAAACTACCATATGAGGCTCCCAAGAGAGATATCAGAATATCAGGTACGGTGTGTATTTTTGTGGAAAAGATACCCTTTGGTTGTACGGCTGTACAGCCTGTACATCAGATAGAGAAGAGAAGAGAAAGAGAGAAACCCAACAGATGCTTCTAAATTATCTGAAACCTTTACGTGTACCTTTTGTGATAAAAGCGCTCAAGCTTTCTTGCCTTGATCTCCTCACACAAATACAAATTTCACCCACTCTTTTTAAACTATGCGGAAAAGAGAAAGGCTGAGAGCGACGGAGAAAGCAGAGAGAATACTTTTACAAGGAGAGAAAGGAAGAAAGACAGAGAGCAGCATAACAACAATAAATCACAGAGGTATTCACATTTGCATACAAATTGCTTTTCCTGCTTCGCCCAGAAGATGGTTGGCTGCTCAGATGGCTTAGATTTTGTTTGGGTCAAACGTGTCTTGCTCAGGGAGACTTCGACGTGTACACCGAATGACCCGAGGGTCAAACCAGAGACTTCTCAGAGTGTTTTTGTCATTACTGTATATGTCTGTATTCTGTTACTGTCTGTATACTGTTATTCTGTTGTATACTGTTATTTTTGTAGTGATGTCCTAGTGTTTCCTGTTTTGCCTACTGTTATCTAAGCCCCCAGAATGGCTGGCCAACGTTGAAGACGTGAGACGTAGTGGTCAGAGCTGGTACTGCAGACGGGCCCTTGCATTTAACACGAGGAAACCCCGAGCATCTGGGGTTTAACATTGAGCACTCTGCATTTGACCACCAACTGTTGGTCAAATGCAGAAGTAGAGCGTTCTTCCGGATGCTTCAAAACGCCACTGAGCAACTTCCATTGAAATGAATAGCAGGGGCGGGGCTGTTCGCACTCTATCCCGTTAGTCTCCCAGCCAATCCCTGTGTTGATTTGCCGTGTCCAGTTAGTCCTTGTCTATTTATATGCTCTTGTGTTTTCAGTTCTCTGTTGGTTCGTTGTATATATTGTCACTGTGAGTTTGTTAGTATTATTTTGTTCTTGGCTTCTCGTTTGCCTTGTATTTTAGATCCCCTAGTTTTTCCAGTATAGTATTTTCCCTTTGTCATCCTTGTTTTCCTCGTGTCCTGACTGCCTACGAGTATTTTGACTTTTGCCTGTATCAGGACTTTGATTGCTGCCTATACTGTATGTTTATCGCATACGACTCCCAGTTTAACGGACCTGATTGCGGGCAGTGATTGATGGGACTGGTGCTCAGTCACTGCAGACAACTGTCATTGAAGCAGTTACCAATCCGTATGCATTGACACACAGATCAGATCTAGGGCCTGATAGTGTCTAGACTCTAGATAGAAGCTTTCAACCAAAAAGAGTAATGACTGTATCCTCTCCCTTATCTGTTCCCTTAGCTGAAAGGTAGACGCCCCATAGTTTAGGAGAAGGGAGCAGCTAGACAGGACATCACTCACCGTCACAGGGGTCCGAGGTGCAGTTCAGCACTCCCTTCTGGCAGACACTGGAGGGAGAGAGGGACACATACAGTAAAGGGTTAATAACTATGTTGTACTTTGTTTTCCAGTTCAGGTTACGGTTATGGCAGGCTGCGTGACGCTGACCATATAATACGCTGTGATTTGTGAGCTAGTGTTGATTTTGTCGACTCAAACTACAATGAAAAAAAGACAGAAAGAGAAAAGCAGACGTATAAAGAATATAATGAATATCTATTCTTCTATTCTATGAGGATCTGTCTAGACACCTTGACAATATTGTTCATGTATTTGTGCTGCCAGTGAAACATAATGAAAAATCGCATTCGCTTTAGTTCGTGCAGGACACAGGAGCCAAACAATCCGCAGCTGTCATTGGCTGTCAGCCACGCTTTGCTACCCTCCAATCACAACTCATTCCCACAACAATTAAGGCTCGCTCCTACACTGGGTCTCTGCCATCAATTTCTGCAACATACGCATGCTGCTGGCAAAGCTAGCCTCCACCACCCCAGTCTCCACCTTCGAGTCTTGCATGGCTCTAAAGTTAAACTGAAATGCAATGTTGTATCATGGCTCTGAAGTTAAACTAGAAGTTTTTGATGACTCTTGAATTGCCATTGATTTAATATTTTATCTTTGAGCCTGCTCTTGTACACCCATGGAGGGGTTTGCATAGCAGCATCCCATGATTTAGTTTAACATGCCACTTAGCTTACGTAACATGGTGACAGCAGAGCCATCAATGCCATGTATAACTGTATTCCATTTGTTGCAATACATGGTTGTGAATGAGTGTTCTTGACTGAATTGAATTGATGACTCCCAGACTAAGGGAGAACCGGAGCAATGAGAGATAGAGAGCCTGCAGATTATTATGAGGCATTGATTGATTGATTGATTATTATTAATCATTAATTATTATTAATCAATCAATTATGATGATTATTATTACAAGGCTGAGACGTCAAAGACGTGAGATCACTGTGTCAATAAGGCCATTAAAACAATCCTCGTTCAGAAAGATGAAATTACTTACAGCATGTCTGGGCGTCTGTATGCCAGACGATCCATTACACATCAACACACTGCTCAATCACACTAACAGACACACAACACATCTCTACAAGTATGCTACCGTCTCTGTCGGGTAGAAACCTTGTATGTACATTACAAAATTATTACTTTTCAAAAGTAAAATAAATATAGCAAAAATAACAGATCTAAAGGAGTACAATGCAACGTTGACTTCTAGCTCTAGGCTATAGTACGACAATGTTGTGTAGGCCAGGGCATTCATTTACGAAAAAACACACATTTACACTAGATGGATCTGAAAAATAACGTTTGGATCCCGCGAATGCATTTGAGCAATTATAGCAAATATCCATAATTATTATATATAATGAAGACTTGAAAATGAGTGTATTATATCACCACGTGTTCCAGAGGTAGCAACACTCACAGATGAGTGATGACTGGGCTGTACTACAGTAGCTTGCGTTATAGTGTGTGATGATGACTGTTGGTATAATTAGCATGCGTTACGGCGTGTTGGCGACGGGGCTTGTCGTACCATGTGTTACACAGAAGCTGTATGCTGGTTCCAGGGGGCATCGCAGCCTCGCTGATATTACCCGCCAGGCTGGCGTTCCAGCTGAGGTTACCAGAGGTCAGGAACAGCGGGGAGCAGGGACACGCGTCATGGGGCACACAGGAGCCACCGTTGAACACCTGAGGCACACAGACAGACAGAGAGACAGAGAGACAGAGAGACAGAGACAGAGACAGAGACACAGACACAGACACAGACACAGACACAGACAGATCAGTTTGATATACAGTATAAAGGTCCTTTCAGACACAGACGTTTTCACCTGGATCAACGACAGGTCTGCTCCAAGTCTGCTCATGAGGGGCGCCACAACGCAAGTGTAAAAGAAAAGCTCAACACAATCCAGGTCTAGTCAGTCACACGCACGCACGCACACACACAGGCACGCACGCACGCGCGCACGCACGCACGCACGCACGCACGCACGCACGCACGCACGCACGCACGCACGCACGCACGCACACATACAGTGTAGTGTAGTGTATTGTAGTGTAGTGTACACACCTGTCCAGGAGGGCAGGTACAGCCTGGGGTGCAGGGCCCAGGTATGCACTGTGTCTGTGGCCACAGGTCCTCACAGATATATGGACAGGAACCAGCACACACATTGAACACCTGGCCACCAGGACACTCTGGAATGATAGATACACATGCATGTTAATGTACAATACATGTGTGTGGTTAAAGTCCATGTTGTATAATGCATTATAATCTGCTTAAAACACTGAATTACAGTTATAAGCACTCATAAGTACTCATAATGCAGGTTAGTGCATAACAATACCCAAAATGAGAAACATAAAATTAAAATGAAATTTTGATGAATACGCTCATCGTTTGTCTAGATGATTTGAGAGTACCACGAAAGTCATGCAGAATCATTTACCACCGGTCAGTGAATAGACTACATTTGCTAACAATTACTGTTATTTGAAAACCATTAGACCAGTCACACTTCATTGAGTACCGTCAACACGAAAGAGAATTTGTTGGAGGTAAAACGAACTTTTATGACAGCCTAAACAAAATTATAAACCTCTTATATCTGCATGCCTTTGCATAATTACAAGCAATCCCTCAACAATTATCGGCATGAGTTTGATTATTGTAATTGCATTTTAGCTCTAGACAGCAGCACCCGAGAGAGAGGAAAGCAGAGAGAAGCCGATTGTGTGTGTGTGTGTGTGTGTGTGTGTGTGTGTGTGTGTGTGTGTGTGTGTGTGTGTGTGTGTGTGTGTGTGTGTGTGTGTGTGTGTGTGTGTGTGTGTGTGTGTGTGTGTGTGTGTGTGTGTGTGTGCGTGTGTGTGTGTGTGCGTGCGTGTGTGTGTGTGTGTGTGATGAAATACCAACCACTTGCACATGCCATCTCTGCACGTGGGTATACTTGCAAAACAATAATCACTCTGGAATTTGCCAGCTGAGGACATTTGCATGTGCATGAGGTATATGTGTTCAAGGGCTGGAACTAGTCGGACTGTCTTAAAAACAGTCCGCCTGTGCGTGCGTGTGTGCGTGCGTGCGTGCGTGTGTGAGTGCGTGTGTGCGTCCGTGCGTGCGTTACCTGGCAGGCAGCTGTTGGTGTTACAGACAGTGTGTTGTTCCAGTGGACCAGTGCAGGACGCCCCGCCAGGCTCCGCCTCCCTCAGGACTGTCTTATTCCGCACCGACACCCCGCCGCCACAGGAGGCGCTGCAGTCACTCCACGGCGACCACTCGCTCAGCACGCAGCTCGCTGACACCGAGGAGGACGAGGGAGGGAGAGGAAGATGCAGGGCTTTAAAGCAGTGGTTCTCAAGCTTTTTACAAAAATCACACACGTGTGAACTGAGTGGTGCAATTCCCCTCCCCCCCCCTCTCTCTCTCTCTCTCTCATTAGCAGCCAGCAGACACAGCACTACCCCTCTCTCTGTTTCTGGCGACCCCTACTGGTATTAATAAGTCACATACTCGTGCTCCTGACCACTGATTCAGGTACACAGGTACACAGGTACACGGACATTGCTAGTTGTAGGAGTGGTTGCACCACTCAAAAATCAGGGCTTTACGTGGCTTTATGTACGTGCCTGCGTGCATGCAGTGGTGGAAAAGTAATCACATTTTGTACTTAAGTAAAAGTATCAATACTGCAACATGGAAATACGCTGTTACAAGTAAAAGTCAGGAAATTCATAATTTACTTGAGTACAAAGTAATGAGCATCGCGCCTGTCACACACTCTTATATACCGACTATTTAAACTAGACGTTTTGCACTGCTCTTCCCACTTGCTTGCTGCTGCCGATTCTGCTGTGCTGCTGTATGCAACACCTTTGCTGCTGTGCTCAGCCTCCTCCACCTTAGCTACAGTACCGCCTGTCGTTTTGGATCTGCTGTTTAGGTACGGCGGATTTGGAGTCCCTAAGGTTGGTCCCTAATGATGCGCTTGATCTGAGTATATCTAAAAAGCAGATCCAATTCATCGCCAAATCATAATAAATATATATTGCTCATTGCTCATTATTCAATAAATATATATTCCATGATCCATTCTTGAGTTGTCCTGAGTAAAAATGTCCCATTTCAAATGTATAAAAATCGTTTGAAAATAGCAGATCTACAAGCTCACTATGTATCACTATACAGCTATTTTCAAATGGCTGAAATGTATATAGGGCTGAAGTGGTTAATGTATGTTTCGTAATAGAAATCTAAATCTAAAAAGTAACTATTAACTACCGGTAAGTAAAGAGTAAAAGTACAATATTTGGTAATTGGAAATACTCAATTATAGTACACAATAATGCGTCAAAATTGTGCGTGCGTGCGTGCGTGCGTGTGTGTGTGTGCATGCGTGCGTGAGTGTGGTTCCATACCTGGGCACGGGGGCAGTGCGCAGCTCTCTGTGTGTGTCGTATTAGTTACGTTACAGGGAGGACCGCCCACGGTGTCCTGGCAGGGGCGTGTCCTCGTCCTCTGACCACGCCCACAGGAAGCAGAGCAGGCGCCCCACTGGCTCCAAGGCTCATAGACCGGACAAGGGAGCCCCGTGCACACCAGTGTGCCGTTCTCACAAACACTGGAGAGAGACAGAGAGAGGCAGACAGACAGAGAGAGAGAGAGACAGAGAGACAGACAGAGAGGGGAAAGATGATGAGTCTTTGGCTAATTTATTTTTAATTTGGCGCTTTCATCATGTATCACATCATGATCAAAGGGACACTTGGGGGGGGGGGGACACATCTATACCTTACTTATCTATACCTAACCCTCACATTTTTAAATGTCGACCATAACTTTTGTGTCAAAGTGTCAAAAATAAAATTGCCTTAACTCTGCATGGAGTCAGATTAGGTATCTATATTGGCTGTCTTTTTAAATCTCTCTGGATGTTGTATTTTGCCGATTCACTGACATTTTTCAAGAAAACGCCAATCTTTTGGCGCAGTGAACGGAGCTCTTTGATGCACGAGGCTGCCCTTTGAGATGAAACAGAGACCAATACATCAACCATACTGACCAGGTGTTGCAGTCCAGAGGGAGCTCCTCTCTGGGCCCAAACTCCACCGTCCCGTTCCCAGACGGAACGCCACAGCGGCACTCTGTCACCGGAACACACACACCATCCTGGAGCAACTGGCCCTCTGGACATCTACAGCCTACACACAGACACACGCGCACACACACAGACGCACACGCACGCACACACACACACGCGTGCGCACACAGACACGCGCGCACACACATGCACGCACAAGCATGCACGTATACACACACACACGACATGAAGGGAAGAAGGAATAATAATGTCTTTATTATACCCTCAGGGACATTCATCTTCACAGAACAACATACAGTAGCACATAATAGCAACATAACACCAAGACTGTACATGAAGTCCCCAGTAAATATACACAAACACCGTCAGCGAGGGCGTTTGATAATACCACAACTAACGAAGGACAGGAAGGAAGGAAGAAGAAGAAACGAAGGAAACAACAAAGGAAACAAAGGAAGGAAGGAAACAATGAAGGAAGGAAACAACAAAGGAAGGAAAGAAACAACAAAGGAAGGAAGGAAGGAAGGAAGGAAGGAAAAGGAAGGAAGGAAGGAAGGAAGGAAGGAAGGAAGGAAGGAAGGAAGGAAGGAAGGAAGGAAGGAAGGAAGGAAGGAAGGAAACAACAAAGGAAGGAAGGAAAGAAGGAAACAACAAAGGAAAGAAACAACAAAGAAAGGAACGAACGAACGAACGAAGTCAGGAAGGAAGGAATGAAAGAAAGGTTAGAAAGTTAGGGGGCAAAGGAACGACATAGAGAGATGCATCAAAAGAGAGAATTAGTAATGGAAAGAAAAGAACAAGTGAACAAGTGAGATAAGAGCATTACGGTGCACATTGCAAAGCTAATTTAAACGTAGATAAATCTAGTCAGACTATAGTGTTAATGATTAATGACTAGACGATGAAGCAGACAAGTGTACCTGAGTGACAGGCTCCTTGCAGACACTGCACGTGGTCCCACAGGTCTGTGCAGCTCCGAGGACACTGATTGGCACAGCCCTCGTGGTAGATCCGCCCTCTGTCCTCACAGCGTTCACCTGAGACGCCATGCAGGGACACACAGTTCAGTTCACTCTCTCCCAGTGGTGGAAAAAGTCTGATCTATACAACAACGTAATGCGTCGCATCGTGATGCATTGTGATCTTGTAAATTGGCCGAAATGTATATAGGCCTGCTGGATTGCTGGCCTGCTGACGTGGTTAATGTAGGCTTTGTATTACATTAGTCAATATTTACATTGAGTAACATTGTAACTAAAGTTTTCAAATAATTGTAGTGTATATGACTCTGAGATGTAGTGGAGTAAGTAAAAGTATTGGAAATTGGAAATAATCCAGTGAAGTACAAATACCTCAAAATTGTACTTAAGTACAGTTCTTGAGTACATGTACTTAATAGTTACTGATGCTCTCCCCCCCCCCCCCCCCCCCCCCCCTCCCAAGAACACACAAACTGTAAAAACAGCCCAAAGCAACAAAAAAAAACGTTCTGGTCACGGGGGCGGCGGCGGCGGTGGCTCAGGGGTAGAGTGCCTGGATGGTAACCGTAAGGTTGCCAGTTCGAACCCGGGCTCCCCCAGAGTTACTGTCGAAGTGTCCTTGAGCAAGACACTGAACCCCTAATTGCTCCCGATGTGCTAGTTGGTGCCTTGCATGGTTTCCGCTGCCATCGGTGTATGAATGTGTGTGTGAATGGGTGAATGTAATGCACAATCTCTGTAAAGCGCCTTGGATAAATGCGCTATATAAATGCACCATTTACGTCTGAAGTAATCTCGCCACACACTCATCCCTATTCCACACTTCGTTACACTGACTTAATGTTGAGTCATTTCTGGAGCCTCGTGGGTCTAGCCAATTTCCCCCAACCTGGTTTATAAGGGCAATCTTCCTCATCAAATTTGTATGTTCTCTAGTGGTTCTTAAGCTTGTATCCGACGAAGGTGTGCAGCCTCAATCGACATCAGACAATCCCCAGAACACGGAGCGTTTAGACAGATTTAAGTGATTTATTTTATCCGAGGTTGTTTAAAAGGTTGATAGTGATTTGCAGGAATCCGAAATGAAACAGATGGGAAATGAAGTGGAGCAACAGTCAATGTGTGTGCAATAGTACCTATACACAAACATCACTATAGCTGTGGTTGCAAAACGTTATATAGAGCAAGTGCTGCTGTCATCAAAATATAATTGTCAATACGCTATATAATAATAGGCTATATGATTCCATATTCAACAATTCATATTCCAGAATTCACCATGTCGGGCGGCGGTGGCTCAGGGGTAGAGTGACCAGATGGAAACCGCAAGGTTGCCGTTCAAACCCGGGCTCCCCCAGAGTTAGTGTCGAAGTGTCCTTGAGCAAATCTATGTAAAGTGCCTTGGATAAAGGCGCTATATAAATGCACCATTTACCATTTTTACATTAATCCATATTCATTTAAATAAACTAAACCAATATATTCATTCATGCACAAAGGTCACCTCACCGCAAAAAAGGTTTATGAATGATATGTCAGACTGAATTTGGTCGGAAGCAATCAGGGCACTAAAGAGTCTGAGGACCTCATTTACACTGGCAGCCAAATCTAGCCTGATCTGTGCTACATCAGGACTGAAATCAGATTTGTTTAAATAAGTCTAAATGCAGACAGGTCACATACAAGTCACATGGAATCAGATTGGGTAGAGGCCTGTGTGTATAGATGTGAGTGTGATGTAGTATGTTACCTGGGCAGAGGCCTGTGTGAGTGTGATGTAGTATGTTACCTGGGCAGAGGCCTGTGTTACAGCTCTGGCTCTGGGTCTGTTGGCTCCCACAGTGGGGTCCCAGAGGAGAGGCCAGAGGCCGCCTATGTCGCTGCCGGACACCGCCGCTGCACGGCTCCGCGCACACGCCCCACGGACTCCACGCACTCCACTGGCACACGTCTGCATGGAAGGGAAGTATATATAAGACACACTGCCAGACTGGATTACCAGCCAAGGTGCCTGGAACTTTGATATCAGTTCTCCCGCGGTCTCAACAGTCTCACCTCAACCTCAACTGACATTAATTGCCACATTATTTGATTTCAAGTGAAGGGGGCAGGGGGAACAGATGAACGGCTACAGATGAAATGAAATGAGGGATCACTCCTCCTTTTCACACACCCAACTGCAAATCCAATCAACCTTTATGACTCCCTGCAGAGACAGGCAGGCAGGCATTTCTCTCTCTCTTTATTTTTTATATTTTTTGGAAAAACTCTTCTTTTCCACTAATCACCCAAGAGGGAATAAGACGAAGGAAGCCAGGATGGATGGATGCTTTTCCTGACATTTCCTATATTTGCTCATATAAAGGATTTATGTTCTTACACACAACAACAAAAACGGAATACTAAATCACTAGCCAGTATTGATATTTCTTATCCCTACTGCTGTATATGACCTGATTTCCCTTCAGGGATCTATAAAGCTCCTCTCCTCCTGCGCCCGTTGTTCGCTAATTTGCACGAAAACGAATTTCACTACAAACACTTTTTGACTTCTGTAAACCTGTGATGTTACAATAAAGGTAACAACAACTTAAGGGATAGCTCCGATTTTTAAAACTGTAGGCAATACTTTTTTTTATGTCACAATCCCTTTAACTCAAATTTGTACTTGAGTAGTTTAAAAATATATATTAAAATACCTTTTCCAAACCTTTCAAAAAAATATCAATAATAGTGAAAGTAGCAGATGAAACTCAGATAACTATACTAGACCTGTACGTGCCCGTCGGCCACCGGCCTACTTGAGAACGATGCAACGTGGGAACCTAATAATACCTGTTGTCAACTTGTCATAGCACCCTTTTTAACTATCTGTCTGTGTCCCTTTTGTGCCCATACTGTATATGGATATCTCTGTATCTGTCTGCCTGTGCTTGAAGAGTGCAAACTGACTGTGAAAAGTGGAGTGGTTAAGTAATCAATTGGCAGGTGTGGGGTTGCCATGGCAATCAATTGGCTGAGGCAGAGGCTGGAAATTGCATAGGTGAGGGGATTTAGGCTCATTAGGCCCACTGGCAGAGCATGACCAGAGCCTTTTGTGGTGGTTCTGTACACACACACACAGACAGAGATGTGGTGCATTTATAGTAGGATTTCAAATAGGGTATAGGGAATAATTCAAAATTAGCATTTTCGGTACCAACATTAGAGGGGCTCAATATGCATGCCAGACTTGTATTTATTGATTTATCTTGTCTTCAGCATTCAATACCATCCATGGAGCCGTTCCTGAGTGCAGAGAGGTTTATCTGTTATTTTAACCTCGATTCTTATCTGACTGGATGGATAATGGACTTTTTATCTGATTGCGTGTTAGAGTTAACGTTCTCTCTGAAATCGACTCCATCCATCACCCGGTTCCCTTCAAGGTTGCTGTCTCTCCCCATCGCTACATCTTGTACAATGTACACTAATGAGCGGGGCAGCGACGTATAAGAACTGACACATTCAAAGGTTTGTTGATTATTCGGTTACTGTAAGTCTTCTTGAAGGAGGGAGACGTGATTGCGGGTCGGTGGTGGATGACTTTGTGACTCTTTTCTCCATCTTAACGTGTCCAAAAGGAAAGTGACGGACGTTGATTTCAGAAAGTCACAACCAAGCTCTGTCCACCGTTATAAAAGGTGTGGACATTGACTTTGTAGATACCTACAAATATTTGGGTAGTGTTCTTCATAACAAACTGTTTCGAATAGCATGTAGATGCTACCTCCAAAATGTTCAGCAAAGACCCTATTCCCCCTAGAATAGATCTGCAGTTTTCTGCACTCTTTTTTTTCTATTTTTTCTACTGAGTTGATTACTCTTTTACTGACGTTTCACTGAATCCGTCGAAACTTTTGCAAATGACTCGCAAAGATCTCAGGGGGAGTCATGCCAAAAATAGGGACACTTTGCATTCGTTGCACGTTCCTGTACATTTGCACACTTGCAACTCTCATACAGTAGCTCTCCTCCTGTGAGTATTGCGTTTGTACCGTATGTGAACCACATAACAATTTAGTGGGATAATAAAGTGGGATAATAAAAGATAACCTTGGACCTGTCTCTGAACTGAAACACATCCCGAACCAATCATCAAAAGTAAACTGGTAATTGTCCCCTCGAGGGAACTCGCTTCATGAAAAGTGCTTCAAGGATGCATCATCATTACAGTATCATTAGAAGTGCCTGGCGTCTGGTCTGTGAGTTCTACCACCGGTGTTTCCCTCTCTATTTCTCTCCTCTACAGAGCGCCGCAGTCCCTTCCTCTTTCAGAAAAACGAGTGGCCCAGGAAATGAAAACCCAATGCATTCTCCCATCGGCACTTCTTATTTAATTTATTTAAAGACGGTTACGCCGCGGACAAAGCCAACTCGGATCGTGACAAATCATGACAATGAACACAATGTTTTGGGCCGATCAAATCATTAGAAAGAAGCAAAGAAAGTCAGGAGACAACACTATTTGTTTTGTTTTTCGTCTTATAAATGATTTGATCGGTCCAAAACATTGTGTTCATTGTCATGATTTGTCACGATCCGAGTTGGCTTTGTCCGCGGCGTAACCGTCTTTAAATAAATTAAATAAGAAGTGCCGATGGGAGAATGCATTGGGTTTTCATTTCCTGGGCCACTCGTTTTTCTGAAAGGGGGAGGGACTGCGGCGCTCTATACAACAGTGGTTCTCGAAGTGGGGTGCTTGCAGGGGGGAACCATGCTTATGAACCAAATGGACCTTTACAGGTCTGTGACTTTGAGAGTGTACCACACTCCGAGACCATGGGGGCAAGACGGGCAGTGTCGGTAGGCCAATCAGAGGCAGACAGGCCGTTGCCATGTCTATGCTCAGACGTAGAAAAAGATTCACGCACTGCCGAACAGAGGAAGGCAGAGCAGATTGTCTTTATTAATACAGACTGTAATTCATTGCAGTTTGGCTGTGCCATGCCTGTCTGACTGGTTCCCCACAGTGTGTCTGTGCCTCATTTTTCAATGCTGCACCACAGACCGTAGAGGGCTGAAAAACGAGGACATACATCAAAGGAACTTTAGTGGAAGTGAACTTCTGCGAACTATATCCCATTAGTTAAGTTTTCTCTTTGACAACAAGGGCGACCCTGTGTGAAGTATTTTGAATGGAGGGGGAGGGAGAGAGAGAGAGAGAGAGAGAGAGAGAGGAACACTCCTGCTGACAAGTTCAGAGCGGAGTGATTTGGAAAAAGGAGTGGTCTTACTTTTTAAATATACATTATTTAAATTACCTCTGCACACACTAGCATCTGGACAGAGCCTCTCCTCTTCCAGCGGTCCTGGACACTGGTCAGCCTCCTCTCCGGGGACGGGCAGACCAGAGTCCAGGTCCAAGCAGGCCCGGTAGCGCCTCTGAACCGACACCATGCCGACGCTGTCGCCAGCACTCGAAGAAGACGAATTTCCATGTCCCCAGGAGGAAGACAAGAGAGGCGAGGGGATGCACGGAGAGCAAGGGGTCCACTCCGACCACTCGCTGAGGATGACTGAGGTGGGTGGAACGCACGGATGGACGGGGTGACAGAAAGAGAGAGCATTGCGATGAGAGAGAAGGAAGAAAAGAAACAGAATGAGAAACAAACAAACAGAATCGGAATTGTACCTACTTAAGCAACATTTTGAGATATTGTTCCTTTACTGGAGTATTTCCGATTTTCAACACTTCTACTCCACTACATCGCATAATTTATATTATATTATATTGATTATATTGTTATATTCTATTATATTCAGAGATATTATACTTTTACTCCACTACAATTATTTATCAACTTTAGTTACTAGTTACTTTGTAGATTTATTTACAAAACATGCATTAACCACTTCAGCCCTATACACTTTGGCTATTTGAAAATAACAGCTCAACAAGCTCACAGCGTGTCGCATTGAATACTGGATTCTTACTTGTAAACTTGGGGAATTGATACTTTCATTATTAATTATGTAACTAAATTGAATACTTCTTCCATCACTGGCTGAAGATTATTCAAAGCAATTATCTAAGACTTTCTTTAATGCTGTGGATTATTTTGCATTGCTTTCTCACCTTCACACTCTCTGGTGTCACACAGCAAAGTCCCATCGTGGCAGAGGCTGGAGGAGAAACCCATACACAGTCATTATACAGTAGAGTGAACACTTCAAATGCCACATTCAGTACATGACGGAGAATATTACTACTGGTGGCGTGTGCAAAGTAAACAGGGGAGAGAGAATGAGAAAGATGTTACACACAGTGCCAAATCAATCCCTCCGAAGGCCCTGGCGCTTTACCAAATCAAAAGTCCCCATGCACAGCACGTGCAATTCTGTCTGATTCGTGTGCGCGTAACACAATCAAGAACGACACTTTTTGCATCCAGTGAATGAACGCGTGTGCGTTCAGCGCACCGCCAGCACAGGAAGCCTATTTGTTGTAATTTTAGTTGCTATTAGTTACCTAACCAATCATTTTTTGCCAGGAGAACTATCTGCAATTTTCCCAAAAAATAATTAGCCCATCTACAAGCTCCTTCATTAGCAGGCAGCAGCATATTTTGTCTAAATTGTCTTTGTGACCAAATGTAGCCTACATTTGCAAATAGTGCTGTTGACCATGTTGTTACATGGTCCACATAACATTTGTGCACCAAGAGACAATGCCAATATGCTACTTTTTAGCCACTTAAGCCCTACCCTACTGATACTCTGTTGTACAACAAATAGCACATTAATTAACCACCCTCTAGACATAACAAACTGGACCTGAGTTGGCTCTGCACTTGGACGTCTTTTTTCAATCTTGACCATCTCTTCGAAAAAATAGGCTCAATCTCACAAAGCGTTACGCGCTGTGAGCTTGTAAATCAACAATATCGCTGCATAATGTGACCAGATTTGACTGAGAGCCTGCCATCGCGCAAAATACAGCATTTTCCCCAAAAATGAGTTAATAGCACAGGCAGGCTCTTCACATACTAGAGCTGATAGAGCATGTCTGATATAAGTGTCAGAGCTGAAATCGACATGTAAATATGAAATAAATGCTTAAACATGTAGCTAGGTGTAATGTTAGAGACCACAGAAGTGAACCTTTCAAGCCTTTTTTCTCAGCTCGCTGTTTCTCTGCAAGACATTACTCTATAAGCCATATCTCCAAAACTGGTGGGTCAAGCTGAACAACCAATATGCCAATTTGAAGCTATGATTCCCTGCTTTCACATGACATGAAAAAAACGACCAGCCAGAGTAGGGAAGGATGCTGGGGATTGAAGTGGGTACAACGGGTAACTAACCAGGTACTGCAGCCTATACTGATGGCAGCTCCCTGGGGCAGAGTGACGGGTGTGGGTGGGAGTCCTGGAGCCTGGTGCTGGAGGTGGACACATCCACACTGCTCCAAGGGAACACAGCTGCCGTTCTGCTGCAGCAGACCCTGGATGGGAGGGAGGACGAAACACAGCGTCAATAGGATGCAGGATTATCACGTATAGATTCTGTCCTTCACTCTGTGTGGTTCAGAATCAGAAGACAGAGGTTTCATAGTCTTGCGTTGCCGGAAGATGACATGTTGTGAGCTTGTAGTTGTTATCTATTTGATGCTACATTCTCCCGGTGGGGGCTCCTCACTGGCAGGTGAGCCAGTCAGTTACAACAACACGCTGAAATGTACAGTATGTGGGGAGGAATCAATTATTAAAACTACTATTGTTTTGCCATTACAAAATTGTAAAGCCATTTCACAATAGCGGGCTGTTGAGAAGTTTGACAGAGGTATCCGTGGAGGTTCAGTCTGTGAAAAAGAGAGAGAGAGAGAGAGAGCAGAAAAGTGCACCGAGCAGCATTGTGGTGCCAAAATGTGACGAGGGTCTATGAATAGCACTGGTACCAATATACCGTAGTCACTGTTCTCTAAAGATACAGCCTGTGTGTCAGCACCATGTCTGCCGGTGACTGGCTCTGTTCAATTTGAGGTTCATTTACATTTCTTCTCCTGAGTTTAGGAGTCACACATGAATTTGAACACTGCCGGTAGAACCAATATTATGAATAAAGGTGCTTTGGAGTAAACCGTGTCCCAGAACAGATAATATGGAAAAATAATACAGACTGGGGGGGTGGCAGTGGCAGCCATCTAGGAGCCGGAAGGTTACAGGTTTAATCCCCAGCTCCTCGTAGCTTGTGTGCAGGATACTAAAACACAACGTACTCCAGAGGAGAAAGTTGTGTGTGAAAGTGCACCACATTGTGTAACAGTTCCGCTATTATGGTGTGTGAAAGGGTGAATCTGAAGCACAATTTAAAGCAGATATGAGTGGGCGGGGGCCGATTGGTTATAGGGTGCACACCACATAGGCGCTAATGCATGACAGGCTTGCAGGACCCCAGTTCGACTTTCCTTCCCATACAGTCTGTAACAAGGTTTTAACTATTCCACAATCTATATTATATATGGCTATATGGAGTCTGGAAATACACACCCAAAATCCGAACACGTATAAGCTGGCATCTGTTCGTCATTTCTGTTCTCGGAAAATATATTTTAAAATATCTTCTTTACCTTTTATTTTTTTTATATCCATTTCTGCTAAGCAGGAAGCTATATACTGTATGCTTAGATGATTTTGATTTATATTAGGATACATTTGCGTGACTGTAAAGATGAAACGGATGCGCTTTATCGCTTGATCAGAGCTTCCGTGCTCCAGACTGTATGACCGGAAGCATTTAAATTTTGTGGGAGGCAACAGTCTGGTCTAGTAACAGTCTGGACTAGTAACAGTCTGGACTAGTAACAGTCTGGACTAGTAACAAGGTAATATAGAGGTGTGTAGTTGAGTGACGTGGCTGGACAAGTAAAGCAGTTGTTGAAGTGTTACAGTATGAGTGTATACCTGAGGGCAGTAGCAGCCAGGAGTACACTCCTTCACATCAGCACACAGCTCCGGTCGTCCCTGCAGTGTACACTGCTTCTCACAGGGGGCGCCACATTCAGAGTACAGGAAAGGAGGTTCACAGTCTAAGGGGCAACGAACAACAACGTCAGGCTATTGGGAAACATTCTTAAACTCACTCATAAGACCAGTAGTACCAACGACAGGCAGGCAGACACAGACACAGACACAGACACAGACACAGACACGCACACACACACACACACACACACACACACACACACACACACACACACACACACACACACACACACACACACACAATACTTTCAGCACATTTCAGATATAGGTTATTTACCTTCGCTGTGACAATGGCTGAGGTTGCAGGCTCTGCTCTGCGTTTCCAGGGGGGTGCACTGTTGTCCCCTGGTGGCCGGGGACAGAGCTACACGGTGGCGCTGCTGCCGCTGAGACTCACAGGAGCACGGAGACCAGTCGCTCCATTCTGACATGGGACAGTCTGAACACAAAACAACACACACTGAGACTCCATTCTGA
This sequence comes from Protomyctophum parallelum, assembly GCF_964188405.1. Classification (NCBI taxonomy): domain Eukaryota; kingdom Metazoa; phylum Chordata; class Actinopteri; order Myctophiformes; family Myctophidae; genus Protomyctophum; species Protomyctophum parallelum. The sequence continues at coordinate 16,413,299 of NC_139712.1, read as the reverse complement.
CATGGGACAGTCTGAACACAAAACAACACACACTGAGACTCCATTCTGACATGGGACAGTCTGAACACAAAACAACACACACTGAGACTCCATTCTGACATGGGACAGTCTGAACACAAAACAACACACACTGAGACTCCATTCTGACATGGGACAGGGACGGTCTGCACACAGAACAACACACACTGAGACAGGCGCTAGGTCCAAGGATATGCTGCTCACCAAAACATAGCAACAAGACATTCAACAAACATCCAACAAGCACAAATAAAAACCGATTGTCTCAAATCTATGCATCATATAGTCCTAGTGAGTGATACAGTGCTCATAACCACAAGCCACTTGTAGTTTATTGCTAAAGACAAACTGTACCAATAGACACCAATAGACAGTGAACAGGTGGTTGAGAGTTCATTTGAGTCTTCTTTTGTTTTCTGTATTTTCTTTTTTAATTAATTTCATTTCTTTGTTCTGTTAATTTTGCTCTGTGTCTTGATGTTTTAATGCCGCATTGCAGTAAATCAAGACCCAGAAAGTCATTGTTTGTTACATTTTGTTCAAGGCAGCGTTCCAGCAGGCCTACTCAGGTATGATCGAGTGTACTGTAGAGCCCTGCACGGGAGTGATTTATTAATCCCACTCCTGCCAGTCCCATTTAGTCCCGCACCATCCCGCAATTGTATTGTTTAGACCAGCTGAACCGGCAATATTTCCATTGAGATTGAAGACATTTACCCAAAGAGTTGCTGAGATTTAGCAAGCAGTTATATATTTGTGAGCTGATCAGTCACATATAGAGGGAAAGTGTTATATTAGGCCTATTATGCTATATATATTATTATATTGTGTCACTCTCGGACTGCTGCACGGAGTGCTGGTGCACTGGTAAACAAATTGTACTCATATTTGTGTTCTGTTTCATGTTATTCCACAGGGAAAAGCAACAACTCCACACATGCACTTCTCACAGAGTGATTACTAATGATTGACAGCCTGGGGTGGCAGCTTTGGGAACGTGCCTGAAGATGTCTGTTATTCATATTTTGCTAAAGTGTATCTCTGTATCTGGTTAATTGCGGGAGGATGCAGGATTTTGCGGGGCCCGCTGGTTTTATCCTGACCGCCCGCGCCCGCCCGCAGTTATTTTAATACCGCCCGTTTGATTTTCAAGTGGGCTGCAACGGGAGTGGGAGCCCACTTGGAAATCTCAAAACCGTTCGTGGACCACCCATCCGACCACTTACTGTAACACGGCAGCTGTTGGTCAGAGTATCGAATCGATACAATTGATTATTTGCATTGCAAAACAATATGATATGTTCGATGGAGTTACTGTATCGTTTACACGCCTAGTACAGTAATTAGCTGTGTGATTCAGCTCAGTTACATCAACTCATGGCCAGTGTTTGTCCACACAACGTCCGATCTCCAGGTGATGGATTGGTTGTGGGCTCCGTGGTTGCAGGTGACAGGTGTACTAATTAGTCAAACTGTCCTGGCTGGGTGTAGGATGTCATGTTCGTGGTGCGTGTTTGCGGCGGTGTGTACCTGGACAGGGCCGTTTGTAACACAGCTGGGTCTCCTCTCGGTGCCTCTCGGCCTCCATCTCGGGGGGACAGGCGGCGTCGCCGGCCTCCTCGCACACGCACGCCCTGCGGCGGGACACCGAGCCCGCCCCGCAGGTGCGAGAGCACGCCGACCATGGCACCCAGGGGCAAAGGTCATCTGGAGATCAGATAACACAGGACCAGTATAAGATCAGAGAAACATTAAACTTAAGTTACTGGCCAATTTGACTTTTTACAGATGATAAATAGATTAGATTTGGACCGGACTGGGACTTGGACCGGGTCCTATATATTAGTCATAGATCCTGAATGATAAAGGGTAAAGTCTGTATATTAAAGCTAATGCATATTGCTTGTTATTTCTACAGTACAGATCGGTGCATCATCTATAACTTTATTATCATACCAGCAGCATTTTCACACAGCTCCATTGGTCATTCCGTAATGAAAGTCTTGAAATTGAAATATGAGATTAAACTCTTAAAATGACAACACATAAACCCTATAATACTTTGTTGACCACAGGGCAGAAGGCTCTAGACTGCACCCTCACCTCACATAGTACATGCATACACCTTCCCTAATGATTATATCTGGTTTCAGTATTTAATACAATTTATTTATGGTGAATTGTCTCTATTATTAAGGTTATTGTAGCAGTCAATTTAATTGTCAATATTGGGTCAATATTGGGGGTCGGGAGGGGTCAGGGCGGGGGTCCCGAGACATTGTCAAAGCATTTCCGGGGGTCCCCAGCCAAAAACATTGAGAACCCGTGCTCTACACCAAACATCTCTGCCAAAAGTAGCTCATCTAAAGGCTCACAACGAATCGCAATGCGACGCCTGGTGGCGAGCTTGTAGATTTGTTATTTTGGTGGAATATCCGCTCGCTCAACGCCTGCCCTGAAGTGACAACGTGAGATGAAACGTACCCAGACAGGGAGGTGTACGACAGTCCTGGGCCTCTCTCTCCGGCCCGCTGCAAAGCGAGCCGTTGTTACGCGGAGGCGGGTTGACACAGGCACGGGTTCGAACCTGCGTTCCCCTCCCGCAGGTCACGGGGCATTCGGACCACACCGACCAAGGAGTCCAATCACCGTCCACTGGAAAGGAGACAGGATCATGTTTAAAAAAGTAGCTTGTTGCAATGCGACTGTACTTTTCCAAAACACCCATTAGTTCATGAAAAGAATATGGAGATACAAGGTTTCTTCCTGACAGAGACGACATAGCGTGCTCTAGAGCTCGTTAGCTTTGCCTGTGAATCCTCCAACAAACTTGTAGTATCTTCAAAATGACAAGACTGGAAAAATGTATGAACCGGTTGCAACTAGCTAACCAATAGTATTTTCTAAATATAATGAAGTGTGTGCGAAGAACAGCTGTGTGTGACATAATATGAATGAAATTGCTGGCCAGCATTAATTAACTAGCAGTTTCTAGTATAGTACTCACCTCTGCAGTCAATGTCTTGGCAGTAATCTCCCTCTGGCGTGCATGTACTGAAAGAACAAATTAAACCCATCTCATCAATCTCACGTAACTTTGTGGTTAGAGTATCACAACAAGTATCACAACATTGCGTGTGTGTGTGTGGGTGTGTGTGTGTGTGTGTGTGTGTGTGTGTGTGTGTGTGTGTGTGTGTGTGTGTGTGTGTGTGTGTGTGTGTGCGTGCGTGCGTGCGTGCGTGTGTGCGTGCGTGCGTGAGTGCGTGCGTGCGTGTGTCTCACCATTGTTTACACTCCCCTTGGAGCCAGGTGTCTCCCACACTGAGCTCCCGGTCGTCATGGAGACAGAGCGGGGGGCAGCGCCCCGGGTCACATGGTTTGTGTTGAACTTCCTCAAACTGACAGTC
>NC_139712.1:16144874-16404874 GCF_964188405.1 Protomyctophum parallelum | reverse complement strand
TTCTCTGTCCTTTGCGGCTGCCATTGTCACCTTTTTTTTTTTTTAAGATTATTTTTAGGCAGGTGTTACTGTATTAGCAACGGGAGACGGGAAGTAGAGGGAAAAGGAAAGATATTCAACACAGGTCCCAGTAATCTCTCCAAATTTTCCAGGGAAGATTATAGAGGTAAGACAGCTCCCCTCTCTGCAGTCTATTTATGAGCAGGCTACACTAAGACAAGCTCATGTTCTGCATGAGGATTATTTATGAATGCACTCTCGTAGAAGGTGCAGGGTACCCAGCTTAAATAGATTTGAATACTCTGTTGTACCATAGCTCACGATGCAAAGCGTTCTCAAACCTTATAGCCTGTGACCCAAAAGAGAAATTAGATGTTTGCCCGGAATCCAAACTAGTGAAAATAGCAGATCTACAAGCTCACAATGCGGCATGTTGTATAGAGGTTGTACCTGTGCACTGTGGCATGTTGTATAGAGGTTGTACCTGTGCACTGTGGCATGTTGTATAGAGGTTGTACCTGTGCACTGTGGCATGTTGTATAGAGGTTGTACCTGTGCACTGTGGCATGTTGTATAGAGGTTGTACCTGTGCACTGTGGCATGTTGTATAGAGGTTGTACCTGTGCACTGTGGCATGTTGTATAGAGGTTCTACCTGTGCACTGTGGCATGTTGTATAGAGGTTGTACCTGTGCACTGTGGCATGTTGTATAGAGGTTGTACCTGTGCACTGTGGCATGTTGTATAGAGGTTGTACCTGTGCACTGTGGCATGTTGTATAGAGGTTGTACCTGTGCACTGTGGCATGTTGTATAGAGGTTGTACCTGTGCACTGTGGCATGTTGTATAGAGGTTGTACCTGTGCACTGTGGCATGTTGTATAGAGGTTGTACCTGTGCACTGTGGCATGTTGCAGACCCTCTCCTGGTGGGAGGAGCCAGAGCAGGGGGGCTTGACACAGCGGCGGTGGCGTGACTTCAGGGCGGGGCGGAGGGCGTCGCTGCAGGTCCTGGTGCAAGGGCTCCATGACGACCAGGGAGAGAACCCTGCATCCTCATCTGTACACGAGAGACGAGACGGAGGGAGGATGAGACAGACTAATACCTAGCCTGACACTCTTTCATTTCGTTTCACGTCATTATTCAGACTGAAAGCCCTGTTGAGTGACGAGGCTGATGGCCATTCATCTGCATTTTTGATCGAGACTGATGCAGCCGTAAGGAGCGGCATCACCAGGCCTGAATCGCCAGGACATTCTTTTTTAATGTTAGCGATTCAGGGCTGGAGACAGGCTAACAAAAACCTAAAATGTTAACTTAAGTAAATGTACTTAGTTACTTTCCACCACTGGCCAGATATGACAGAAAGCTGTAAGGTGACTGACAGCAGTGGGAGGATGAAAGAGGAGTGGTATCTTACCAGGCGTTGTAGGCTCGTCCGTGGGAGCGACGATCACTGCCAGCAGCAAGAAGCAAAAACACATTAGATATGATACATAGGGGTCGATTTAGGACTTCTATGTTACTTACTTCTATATTACTAATCTAATTACAGTATTATGATCTGGGGGCGTGTAGTATGTCATATTGCAATTTTGGGCATGTTAAGAAGCGCTTTTGACACCCCGCGGAGTGCGCAAAACGGCCTTGAATTAGTCATGGGTGTGTTTAAGGCGTGTTTGAGACGTACCCAATCAACATGTCCGTACTATTCTCTTTACCAGTCAGCTGATGTCACATACGGAATGCGCACTTTGGGGGTCGTGGTATGACATTTCTTCAGGCTGGCACCATAGAAGACATGACATGCCTTTGTCACATTTGGGTTAATTATTCCTATTGCACTGCATGCTGTCACCTTTATGCCTCAAAAGAACAGACCCACCTTTCAGATCGGAATGGAATTGCGAGTAGATAGCAGCATATTGGCAAATTGCCAATCCATGCGTAATTAATTAATTCGATAACGATAGAACCATGTACCATACAGCGAATGAAAGCAAGATTCATAAGGAATATGGAGATTTTTACATTTAATAAAACGGTTGAGAAATGAGAGAACCATGAGTGTTTATAGGCTAATATCAACGTTTTTTTATGAAAGACCAAACGGGCTGTGAACTTGAAGAGCTCAATCACCATCCCGACACGGAAGAAATATAGCCTAGTGCATGCATGTATATGCACTGTTGCACTTGCACACAGTAGCCTACACACGCTCTTTATTTGTTTCTATTGAAAAACACCAGTAAAATAACGTTTATTATATTTTATTTCATTCAAGTCACGACGAAGGAATGAGTTGAATGCGTGCTGCGTAATGCTGTGGCCCCGATGGTATGGTCTTCGCTGAGTTCGTTCGTAGCATTTTATTGAAGAAGACTTGAATCGGGTGTGATACAGCATATGAAAGCACATTTCCCACGGATTATGGAGATGTTTTTATTTATTTTTAAGGTTGAGAAATGAAAGAATTATGGCCGTTTCTAATCTCAACATTTTTTTTAAAATGACGCAAAACTGCCATGTCTCATAGAAACAAGTAAATAGGTCTATAAAAATAAGCGCATATAACAGGGGTCTGTAACCTATTTTAAATGAAGTGCCATGTTTTTATTTTCTAAATAGTGAGTCTGCCATATCCAGATTAATTTGAATGACACCACATTAAAATAAAAAAACATATTTTGATTGTCCACAAATATAAAGTTCTTCCTTCTTTTTAAATATGTTCTTGCACATTGTTATAATGATCATTATATATCCCCCTGCAGTCAGAGTTCATAGTTTTAATGAATGAATGTGATGCATTGTGAGCTGGTATAGATCTGCTATTTTCAAAAGTAATCTTTTTATTTAATTTTTGGATTAGCTGTCCTTAGTTGGGCAAATGCATTCATCTGGGGATCCTTGACATGGGAATGTGCTGTGTGACGATCACTGGTTTAAACAACATTAGGAGAAAAGCCCAAATAACCACTTTAGAAACAAGAAAAGCAACCACACAAAGCAACTTTACAGAAAAATAAGCCGCTTATAATAAACAGACATGGCAACACTCTACCAGCCTTCCAGAGCCGCTCAAGTGTCAAATCAAACAGTGCTTTTTGCGTTTATGAGGTGGTCAGACCCACGTCTAATCGTTATGCGCTGAGTGTCTTTAGGTCAAGGGGCTTAATAGCAAATTGCGCAAAGCGAGAATAATTAACATATGGACACTCCCACAATGCTAAAATATTCAGGGACGCGGTATGCCAAATGTGTGTGCGTTCAACACGGGCCGAGTGCGTTCAACACGGGCCGATATGCCTTTCATAATACGAATGTGCGCAGAGCGAGGCCAATTTATGTATCACGACCTGGTAAACTGCACCTTCAAAATCGACCTGATAGTTTCTAAGGTCTGCAGTACTTAAAGTGAAATGTATCATCTCGGCCACACGGTTAACCTGATTTACAATATTTCACAGAAGCAGCTAATTACATTTAAATTAAAAATATCTGTGTATGCTTGCAGTGTTAGCAAGAGATACGTGTTTTAGTGCCAGTTCCCAGCCATTGAATGTCATTGCAATTTATAATTCCGGCATTTAGCCGACACTTTTATCCAGAGTGATATACAACTAAGTGCAAGATTTGAATAAGCAGAGTAAGCACGAAGTAATAAACAAGGTAAATAAAAAAAATAAGTAGAGTGAAGAGAAATGAATGTACGGCATTTTAATCGGGTGTTCAATCCCTTACTTGTATTAGATTGATAAAATCTAAAATGAATAAACCTTTAATGTTATTTACTGTCCCGGCTATATGTGGCGCACACCACACACATATCCAAGTATGTGCACGCACGCACGCACACACGCACGCACGCACGCACACACACACACACACACACACACACACACACACACACACACACACACACACCTGGACAGTCAGGGGTCTGACAGTAGGTGGTTTCCTGTCGCTGTCCCAGGCAGTCCCTCCCTCCGTGGGCGGGGGCCGGCCGGCTGCAGCCCCGTGATCGTGTTTTCACGCCCAGACCTCCACAGGACAGGGAGCAGGACCCCCAGGGGCCCCAGGAGGACAGGCCTCCGTCCACTGGACAGTTCTCCAAGGAACAGTTCCATCTGCCATGCTCACACCAACTAGAGATTGGGAGGATGGGAGATGGTTGGTCTTTTATCTCCTGCATCAGCATCATCATCATCATCTTTATTATTATTATTGTTGACAGAATTGGCATTGGGTGAGATGTCTACCGACATCAGCTTCTTATTGGGGCTGCAACTATTGATTCCTTCTTAACCAATATTCTATCGATTGCTTTAGATTAATAGAATAATCAAAAGGCAAATTTCTTAAACAAATGTCTTATTTATACTAGACAGCCTACACGGGAACGATTCAAGTTGTAAATGCATGCCCCACGAGGTTATACAACCGGGTTGCACCCGTCTGTCTGTCTGTGTTCCATTTATGCCCCTACAGTATATATGGAGTTCCGTGTCAGGTATGCCCAAATATGGAGTACTCTGACGTCATATTGATCACGTGACATTGTTGACCAGTGTTGGGTGTATAACGGTGTTATATAACGGGAATACTTTTTTGGGTAATGGGGTAACTTAACGAGTTAGTTTTGCAATTTAGTAGTTAGTTACTTAGATCCGTTTCCAAAAAAGTTAGCCCGTTACTATTCTGTGTCCCTGTTAATTTTGTTGGCAAGATTAAAATAAAATAAAGCCCCAACTCCCACAAGTCTTATTCCTCCTTCCTTCTGTGTGATTTTGCTCCCTACGCATCCTGAAGCGGTATGAATTCTCTGGTTAGTTTATATTCAATTAAATCGATTACAACACCTATTTAGTAACCACGCCTGCGAGCTGTGCTAACGGTGCTATTTTTAAACGTGTTGAAGGTAAATACAGCGGTTAAACAATTTTGGGCGGGAACCCCTTTTGGTGTTAGCATTATGTTATGCTTTAGCTATTGAAAAATAGCAGATCTACAAGCTTTTTTTTCGAAAATAAAAAGCAGGTAAATACAGCGGTTAATTGTCGTTGTCTTCTCACCAGGAGCTGCAGTCGTGGACCAGTGAGTCTCCAGACTGGAGCTCTGCTCCCTCTGAGATGTTCTGACGACGCAGAGACGAGACAGGTGTGATGGACACGCCCTGCAGAGAGGTCAGGAACGCTCTGTCCACCAGACATGGGCATTCCTAATACACACACACACACACACACACACACCACACACCACACACACCACACACACACACACACACACACACACACACACACACACACACACACACACACACACACACACACACACACACACACACACACACGTTGTTTTAAATGCAGCAATTTCAACAATGCAGTAATAGAGACAGGCTTCAGCTTCAGTCAGTTTCTTTAGAAGAGGCACTCAGCAATGAACAAAGATCAGTAAAGACGTTCTGAGGAACTTCACTTAAAAGCACAAACCATGAGAAAGAGAGACACACACACACACACACATGCGCGCACACACGCATGCACAATAGTCTTTGTTGTACATCAAATAGCGAAAATAGCAGTGACTGCAGTTGTGAGTCAGTTAGCCAAGGAGCCAATTAAAATGTGACCGTCCCTGTGGCATCTGCAAATGGTAAATGGTAAATGGTGCATTTATATAGCGCCTTTATCCAAGGCGCTTTACAGAGATTGTGCATTACATTCACCCATTCACACACCGATGGCAGCGGAAACCATGCAAGGCACCAACTAGCACATCGGGAGCAATTAGGGGTTCAGTGTCTTGCTCAAGGACACTTCGACAGTAACTCTGGGGGAGCCCGGGTTCGAACTGGCAACCTTACGGTTACCATCCAGGCACTCTACCCCTGAGCCACCGCCGCCCCAGAGCCGATGCATCGGCAGAGCCGATGCAGAGCCGATGCATCCCTCCAAGTTTTATACTGTAGGATTGATGTTGCTCGGGTTACGGCCCGGGAAAGATGATTCTTGGAACCGGCTCTTTGCAAGTCAAGTGGCAGAATACTGTTCAGTACGCCTTTAAAATACTCCACATTTTAGACGCACAATCCATACCTAAGAAGTATAGGTCAATGTGTGTTATTGGGGGTTCTTGGCTTGCCATTGGTGGGCTTGACCCATGCTGAGTATGAGTATTTTAGCCTATAGTACAGTATCTGTTCCCGGCCCGGCCCGCAGCTCTGGGCTTCTAGATGATCCAGGGTCAGAACCCACCTGTAGACAGAGTCCATTGTGCTGGTAGGTTTGCAGGGGACAGTGGCAGCCCTCCTCACAGCCGTCTGAGTAGCAGGCCTCCCTGCCGCTGACCTGGGAACAGCTGAACGGACAGCCCTCGCCGCGCTCGCACTCTCTGTACAGCCTGCCTGGGGGACAGCCCACCTCTGCAACACCACGGACAGACATGTCACAAGACAGATAGTAGCGCCGTAAGGAATCAGATTAGTGTCATTATTATGAATAGGGCCGACTATGTCTTTTTTCATTTCTATCTATTTAACGCCGGCGTTACCCCAGACGGCCCCAGACGCCTCCACATTGAGATAAATCAACGTGTGAGTTGGCAGAATAAGAGGGTCGCAACCGTATTTCACGGGCCGCTCATTGGCCGTGACTAATGACGCAAATGACAGTATGAGATGAAAGCAGTCGGAGCGATGAGGAAAGCGTTAGTGAAGAGGAACAGCTAGGGGGATGGAGATGAGCAACTAATATATTATATATATATAGTAATATATGAAGCATTGAAAATGTTGAAGAAATATTGAAGAAATATTGAAAGAAAGAAATACTGAAAGAATACTGAGATAAAGAAATACTGAAAGAAATACTGAAAGAAATACTGAAAGAAAGAAAGAAATAAAGAAAGAAAGAAAGAAAGAAAGAAAGAGTGAATAGATGTGTACTGAAAATGGCTGAGTGAGTACAGTACAGTATGTACAGTAGGTGTAGACTCACCGAGGCAGACCTGGCTGTTACAGGTCTTACTCTGCCTGCTGAGGCCACCGCAGGGGGCAGCGCTGCAGACACGAGAGCGGAACTGCACTCCCCCGCCACAGGTGACCGAACACACAGACCACTGTGACCAGGACCCCCACGGACCTGCCGAGTCTGACAGGAGAAACACACACACACACACACGTTACAGAACACACAGACCACTGTGACCAGGACCCCCACGGACCTGCCGAGTCTGACAGGAGAAACACACACACGTTTGGATGAGCCCGCTGTCAATGTGAACAACAAGTGACCTACGTATATATGGCATTGGCTCTCAAAGTGGGGTCCAGGGACTCCTAGGGGTATGTTGAGGGAGTTCCAGGGGGTTAGTGGTGCATTCAATTAATCGATATGGCAATATATCAATGAATCGATCGAGAGGCTGCTGTATCGATATGGCAATAAACGGCATGAATTATCTGGGTGACAATGCACTCCCTTCCCAGACTCAGACCCCTTGTTAGGATGTTTAGACATTTTATTTTAATTTAAGTTTAAGTGTTTAATTGTATTTATGCAACGTACCGTAGTCAATATTTTGAATAAACGTATAATCAATATATATCGATATATCAATATATATCGTATCATGGCCTCTGTATCGTGATATCTATCATGAGATTGCAAGCAATATCCACCACTACAGGGGGTCCTCAGCTAAATGATAGTTAGGAACCAAATGGACCCTTATGTAACTCTGAGACTGAGAGTGTACAAATGGAACCAAATTTGGTTCCATTTGTACACTCTCAGAGTTAAATTAACAGTACAATTTACAATATAAATTGGAGCCACCCATCGACTTCTCTAATATACGGCAACCTTCCCCGTGTTTCCTCACTAGTCCGATCCAGAAGAACACAGTTTACTGGCCACTGCTACAGAGCTGATCATGAGGTTATATCTTCCCTTCTTCTCTGGAGTCCTGCCTCAAAGCAGTCCAGAGGTAGAAAACTGTCATTCCCTGATGTCATCGCTAGGGACACATGCATCAGTAGGCAGTGAAGGACCAGGAAGTCTGGCATGGCATTGTGAAATCCATGATCTTGACCGCGGTCGAGAAATGATGATGATGGGAGTAGAATGTTTCCGTTATGCTTTATTTGCTTTACTCTCTATTCTGTTGACTCGTCTACATGCGCACCACGTCTTTGGCGCATAATTAATGTGATGGTGATCGCTCATTATTTCCACAGTTGACCTCTCCCTTAATGAGGGCCAATTAGTGTCACTCCACACATTCATTGCTTGGGTTCAGGTCAGGCCTGGATTAAAATACACGGTTGGAAAATACAGAGACTTATCAAAGACTTGATGTTTCTGCATTAGCTGGGTAGGCAGTGTGTGTGTACGGTGAAAGTCCAGCGTACCTGTGCAGGTGTGTGCGTTGCAGACTTTCTGCTGTTCGGCTGCGCCCAGGCAGCCCCGCCCCCCGCTCTGAGGGGCGGGGTTGTCACACTGACGCTTCCTGAAGTGGACTCCGCCTCCGCACGGACGCGAACACTCTGTCCAGCCAGCCCATTGGCTCCAGCCGCCGTCGACGTGGCAGCCGGGGACCGACTGACACTGCAAAACCCCGGCCTCACATGTGCTGGAAGAGGAGGAGGAGGAGGAGGAGGAGGAGGAGGAGGAGAAGGAGAAGAAGAACACACAAAACATGGTAAAGACAAATGAAGACACCACTATCTGAAAAATTACCTCAACTATCAACGCCCAAATAGTATGTCAGTATGCAGGCCATCAATGTTATTATGACCTGAGATCAGATTCTGAAAATGACAGTTTTCTGAAAAAGCTGTTTCTATGTCAGTCATTCTTCGATTTTTCAAAAATAGCAGACCTACAAGCTCGTAGCGCGAAAATATTTGTTCCAGTGATTTAACAAAACCCGTGAAGATAGTGCAAAATGCCCCCCCCCTAATAACTGGCAAAAAAAGGTTCCATTGATTCAAGGTCGATATAATCGATTGATTGACACGAGTCACACGACGGCCATATGGCTACCGCGTTAAGTGGTCTGATGGGTGGGCCGCGAACTCTTTCGAGATTTCCAAGTGGACCCTGATCCGACCTATGCTTATAGGTCTGTAACTGTACACTGTCTGTAACTCTGACAGTGTACGAATGGAACCCGAATGGTCCTTGTTTTACCATTTGCGGTGCGATTTTAGTGTCCCATGTGTGGTTTAGTGTACCGTACCAGTTTTTACAGTCGGTAACGATGCTGTCTCCTGGGTCTGCGTACTGCCAGTCAATCCCTCCAGGCCACATCCAGGATGCATTGTTGAAGCTTAGACCATCTTCAGACAGAGATACAAGTCAGAGAGAAGGAAGAAGAAAGAATACATTTACTGTTAGATGTTGTGCTAAAATATTGTCATGTCAATTTACTGTAACTTTTATTTAGAACGCAGATAAGGGTAATCTAATTCAGTGTTTATAAAAGTGGGTTTCCGGGGTCTCCCAGGGGCCCTTGAAGGGGTTCCCCAGAATGATTGATGGACCCGTACAGGTCTGTAACTCTGACGTGTACAAATGGATCCAGTTGGTTTCATTTGTACACTGTCAAGAGTTTTGGCAGGCCACAGACAAATGCATAACAAACTGGGGGTCCTAAATTAGAAAGGTCTGAGAACCCTAATTGGCATCAGTCAAGCTAACATGTAAATAAATAGAGTATTTTTGACCTCTTTTCAGCCAGACAGGATAAAGGAATAAGGTATAATTTACCATTGGCGGTGCTGTTGTGGTACTTGCAGCGACACTCCTCTCTGGCCACACACACACCGTCCTGCAGAACCGTGTCACCCGGGCAACCGCAGGTCCGCTCGCACCCCGGAGGGTCCAGGCACTCCGTGTCGCCATGGAGATCCGAACACGAGCGTGGACAGGGTTTCCCACAAGACCAATCTTCCTGTCCGCCGCCGCAGTCTGCAGAGCACAGGGTGAAGTTGACTTATACAGCTGAATAAATTGAACAGCGAAAATGTTCTTTTATTATTAGATTTTGGGAGGTGTGGGACCTTATGCGAGGACCTTATGCCCAAGGCTTTCTCGGTCCTGTCTAAATACAACTGCCCAGTAATGAGCTGACCTGAGCAGGTGGTGACGTTGTCATGGCAGCCGCGGCTCTGTGTGCTTTCCCCGTGACAGGGAAGACCTCCGAAGCGAGCGGGGGGGCTGTTACAGTGCCGGACGCGCCTGGACGAGCCCTCGCACGCCTCGCAGTCTGACCACGGCGACCACACGCTCCATGAGCCGTGAACTACAGACAGAGAGCGATGAAGAGAGACAGAGACACCGACAGTGACATACGATGAGATAATGAATTATGAAACACAGAACTTGTGTAAGAGTGACACGGCAGAGCAGATGAACCAAGCAGGTAGTAAAGAGGAAACAGCAGGATAAATAAATGAGTTAGTCACAAAAGTCGGGCAGATCCATCTTGATCACATGACAGAGATAATGTGTACCGATTTGCTTTCAACCTGGCGGAGACAATGAAGCAACAGAGAGGCAGAAGACAGACAGATACCAGAAAAGAAAGGATCCAGTGCAATGATAATAGATATCCTGGCTGTCGCAGCACGGAGAAAAGCCCTGTAAAACCAGCTGTGGATACAGATACTACACTCTGCCCCAACATGTGGCACTCATGTACACAAACACACTCAAAGTACCACAATGGGAATAAGCTATCTAGTTATTTCCGTGCCTTATCCTTGTACAAATATGCACTGTAAATATAAACCAAGTCAATGGCATGGGTTATAAGAGGCGTGTGGGTTTTGCCTACCAGGACAGAATGAGATGACAGGACAGGGCTGTCTCTGGATCTGAACCCCGACTCCGTTGTGGATCTCGTGCTCTCCTGGACAGGCCGGACCTCCGGCCCTGGGCTCAGGACATCCACAGCTCCTGTAGCGAGACACGGACTCCGCTCCACATGTCCTGGAGCAGGGCGTCCAGTCTGACCACTCACACCAGTCACCTGGCACTGGAGATGGTGGGGTACACGGCACACGAGGAGATGGTGGATGAGACAGAATGCTCATATTGTTATTACCATTTATTGAGTGACAGAAATACACATAGCTACAAGTGGATGGAGGCAGTCATGGAAATGAAAGACAAATTCCACTCAAACACATGATGGAAAACGTCCAAACTAATTTAGCTACAAGCGGATAGAGAGCGAGAATTGTCTCTTTGATGTAACGGACAAAGTGCACTCAAAAACCATCTGTTGTGTTATTCTATGTTGAAGTACTGTACCAATGAAAATTTAGCCATTTAGGTTTTGTCAAGCTATCCAGCTAAAGTACAGGGTGACAACAACAACTAAGAACTATGCTTCTTTAAAAAATGTAATAGAATGATGTGGTACCTCCCCCTTCAGGGCGTGGTTCTGATTATAATGAAACATACCGGTAAACAAAAAACCCTCAAAGCTCTTCACGGGTTCTGGAAACGTTAAAGATGGAGTGCCGTGATTGTTTTCTTTTTCTGTTTTGTATGTAACATTACTCTAATAAACCTCCAGGTGTGGTTAGAATATTGAAATATATCGTCCCTGTGTATTTTTGGTTTACTCTCTGAAAGCTGAAAGCCTTTGAGTCAAAAGGCCCAATCGAAATACACCACGTTAGTGACATCACAATATAATCCCCTCCCCTAACCCCTCCCCCTTTATCATACAACAACAGCGGTGTGTGTGTGTGTGTGTGTGTGTGTGTGTGGACTCACGTGGACAGATCTCACTGGTGCAGTTGAGCCTTCCACCCTCACAGGTACTGAAACAAACAATTTAATAAAATATTATTGCAGTTATTTTCCCCTCATAGCTTTCTATACTTTTCCTTTTGATCCCACATTCTTTCAATGCTTACAGTGTGTAGTGTACACATGCAAAAGTGTAATGTATTGGTGGACTTTACAGGTGTGCGTGTGTGTGTATGTGTATGTGTGTATGTGTATGTGTATGTGTATGTGTATGTGTATGTGTATGTGTATGTGTATGTGTATGTGTATGTGTATGTGTATGTGTGTGTGTGTGTGTGTGTGTGTGTGTGTGTGTGCGTGCGTGCGTGCGTGCGCATGCTTATGTGCGTGTGTGCGTGTGCATGCCTATGTGCGTGCGCGCCCATGCATATGTGCGTGCGTGCGTGTAATCCTGACCAGTTGTTGCATGTGTCGGGGGCCGCGGTGGTCTCTCCTGGCTCCAGTCTGAGTCCAGAGGTGAGGTCCAGACAGGGACAGTGGTCTCTCTCCACACACAGCGTCCCGTTGGCTGACAGGACCTTGCCCTCCGTGCAGTAACAGCCCGCCTCACAACGCCACTCACAGTGCTGCATGGGACGGATGGGGACACAGTCATACCGTGCACCACATCTACTTCATCCTTTAACCCATTCTGACCTGAGATCAGATTCATACGAGGTTTCCGCCGGACAAACACTGGGTCTGATGAACCCATTCTGACCTGAGATCAGATTCTAAAAATGTCAGTTGCTCTTCGATTTTTCAAAAATAGCAGACCTACAAGCTCGTATCGCGCCACTCGGTGGCGCGATATGAGCTTGTAGATCTGCTATTTTTAAATAGCTAAAGCACGACATGATGCTGACACCAAAATGGGTGCCCAGTCAGAATGGGTTAAACCCACTGGGTCCAAACAGTGGGTTCGGGAGACATTTGTATGGGTCCCTTTTTTGGGGGGTTTCCAACGTTTTGATTTGAATTATTATTATTTCAAGTAGAGAAAAAAAAAGAGAGAAAAAAACAAACAACCGAAACGTTGCTCAATAAATCTAAACTCAAGTGTAGACATTGTGCAGGATTATTTTTTCTCTACTTCTCAGTTCCAGTTATCCAACGCACCTGTCCATTGTGTGCAGAAGGACTTTTTCTTATAATTATTATTACTAGCCCTTACCCGAGATATCCCCCGGGGGGTACTGCGCCCGGGTGCGTTTTCGCATTTTTAATTCACCAATACATTCATTATTAATCATTAATGTGTCAAATCGAAAAAGGGGCTTTGTGAAGACCTCCATATTATTATGGTCAATGCCTGTGTGAAAAGTGGGAGTGATTGGTGCAGGCAGTGAGGAGCTACGGCAGTCACAGTGACACACAGACAGACTGACACACAGACATTGATTGAATTATAGTATGATTTCCCCCCCCCCCCCCAGAAAGGTAAAGTAACAGCTTTGGAGATTCCGACAGAGACGCTACAGAAGGTTGTAATGGTACTACTACTCACTGCCAGGTCATCACAGGAGCGAGGACAGGAGGGTCCACAGCTGCTGAACACGGTCCCTGGGACCTGGGAGCACGGGGGCACTGAAACACACACAGAGAACATAGCATGTCACTAGCAGGGGTGGTACAGCTAGGAGAGCAACACAGACTTGTCAAAATGTCAGTTCTACTCCCCCCTGTCAGGTGTAAAGGAGCAACTTGGACACTCAGGCATGAAGGAAGCATGAGTTCAAGTCCGTTGCTCTCCCCATGTCCTCCATATATGGGGACAAGGTTGGGTGTGTAGAGCCCAGGATCACATTAGATAATTGACACAGGGGTGAAAAATGGGTTACAAAATCGTGGGATAAAGATTATACAAAAAAAAAAAGTCAAAAGAAGTTCTGTAGCCATCCTTACTATATACAACTGAGTACAGGCACGCACTTACGCTCATGGTGCCTCATGGCGCAGTCACGCACTTACGCTCACGGCGCCAATACAACAGACGTAACACCACGCTGCTGGCGCCGTCAACGTCAACAGCGTACCTTGCTGCTCAGAATCAGAATGGTCCCGCCCCACACCACACTTCCACCGCCAGCGTCTCTCTGCCTTAACTTCTGACCAGCCTTCTCGCATCTGAACACTCATTCATACATTCATTCACTCAGTCTTTGCATACCTGGGCAGTGGTCGGTGTTACAGGCTACGACCTCAGTCCCCAGGCCTTCGCAGTAATTCCCGTCCCCTTCTGGAATGGGACGGTCACACTCTCTCCTACGGCTCCGGACGCCTCCGCCACACGACTTGGTGCAGTCTGTCCAGTTGGTCCACTGTCCCCAGTCCCCGTCACCTGGAGGACAGACAAGACGACATGACGCTCACCAGCTGCTTGATGGCTTCAGTTCTAATGTTGATTTTCTATGGCCAATATTGTATTGTATATGTTTTATCCTTGCTTCTGGTCAGACTTAAATATGATATGCATTTTAACTTTTACAAATGCATTAGCCATTTTAATAAAGGCTTTTCACCTTCTCATACAAGAGTGCCTTGGTCTCGTCTTTGTTTGCATGATATGCATTGATTTCCTTTTGGGAAATATAGACTGATAGACTCATCATTCAAATTTTGAATAATACGTGTGTGTGTGTGTGTGTGTGTGTGTGTCACTCACGGTCACAGGGGACAGACACACAGATTTGATCCTGGCGGTGGGACCCCGGGCAGGGCAGGCCCGGAGCAGCCGAGTTGGGACAGAAGCGGTACCGAGACCGGAGACCCGCTCCGCACGACACCGAACACTGGCCCCACGGAGTCCACAGTGACCACTGTCCCTCCACTGGTGTGGGGGGAGGGGTTGAAGAACAGAGATAGAGTATTAATAATATATCGTCAGTTAGTGAGACACACCTTGTAGAACATTGTGACAGGGATAGTAGTAGCATTGTGACAGTTGTCGATGCATCAGTTTCTCTTACCGTTACAGTTGAGTTGAGTACAGTTGGTCAGCTTGCCGCCTTCACAGGTACTGTAAATAATAATGACAGGGGCGGTAAACATCATCACGTTTACCGTTTACACATGCACACATGCATGCAAGAGCTTTGGGCTAGAGAAAATAATGATAAATAAATAGGCTTAGCTTATACACTTCTCCTGCATAATATGATTATATCTTTCCGAGGGGCGCTATAGCTAGTGAGTACAGAAAAGTGAAGACGCAAATTGTGATTTGCCGGAATGACATTGTTGATGATTTGATTGGCTGAGCACGGAATGTGATGTATATGATATATGATTTTTTTTCTTTCTCTTTATACAGCTAAATAAAAACTAATAAAAAACTGTGCTTATAATCCAGATTAGCCTACACACAGCCTGCAAAAAAAAGATGTACTGGTGGGATTAAAAGTAGCAGTGGGTAAGTACAGCAGTACAGTATGTAATGTATGTACAGTTTTAATTACCAGTTGTTGCAGTCTATGGTGACTGTGGATCCAGGCTGGTACTGCTGCCCATCCACGTGGCACAGACACTCCCTTTCCAATACACACACACCATGCTGCGCACATGGAGACATGAAAGGTTAGTGCGTGAGCGAGCACGCATGTGTGTGTGTGTGTGTGTGTGTGTGTGTGCGTGAGTGTGCGTGTGATTGTAGATGGAATCAAGCTCAGCAGGTGAACAGTGACCCCTAGTGGTTGAATCATTGTATTTCCACAGTATAAAAGTACAAATAATTGCATGTAAATGATAGATAGTTAGTAACCAAATGAACCCTGAAGGCCATTTCAGGTGAGGGGCGATTAACACGCCTAGTAATTCATTTTCAAGGAGACCTGCATTTTTCTTCTGTATGCACGGAGAAGTTGAGCATCGACCACGCAAGCGTCTTTACGTGGGCGCAGTCGTGTGACATTGTCGCGCGCATGTTTCCTTTCTACGAACACGCATGTGAAGACATGTGAATCCCTTGACTCCTTCAAAACCGCTCTCAAAGGGCACCTGCAATTCGAAACTGGCCCCCGTTTAAAATCTGAATCCCCGGTTTGAGAAGCCGTGCTCTGCTCTGCTATACTGCATGTCTCGTCCACCAACCTGCAGGACGCTCCCATGTGGACACTGGCAGCCTGGGGTGCAGTTCCTCACGAGGTCCATGGAGATGTCAGAGCAGGACACTGGTCCCTTCACACACTGTGTCCACTGCTGCCCTGGAGGACACCTCCTGCCGTCACCTAGAGGAGCACACACACACAACACAGACAAGACGTCAGTGAACGACCACAACCTGCTGGAAAAACAAGCAGTGATGTAATGGATACACTTTATCCATTACTCAGTGTGGTCGATTATTTAGAACTCACATCAGAGCCTTTAAGAAATAATCAAGGTAGAGAGTGGACTGAAACATTGTCACTTTATTACAAAGACGGGTCTGTATACCCGCCCAGGGAGGAAGCACGGATGCAAGCCTCCCGAGCTCTTTACATCTCTATCTCTTATACACAATGACAGAGCAGAGAATACATTGGAGGTGTGGTCAGTGGTCAGTGGACATGGTCAAACATGTGTCTTATGTAAGAATAGGTCATCTGACAGACAACCAACAGGTGGAAGCCTTGCTTCCTATGTTTCCAAGGCAGTGTAGTATTCTCATCTTCAAAATCCTATTACATCAGTCATAATCCACTAACTATATGTGAACGCAGGCATTCCCATATATGCGACGTGACACGCTGTGAGCATGTAGATCTGCTATTTCGTCTGGAAAAAAAAGAAGGGGGGCTAGAAAGGACCCCTCGTCGAGAGTCCAGTAAATAAAGTAAATATGGGTTTCAAAGTTAAACGTTAAAACCAGTGCCCACCCATTCTATTCTGGAGTACATAGCTCTTAGCTACGGTAGCTAGAATCCTGTAACATAAATACAATGTAAAATCACTCAGTGGTACAGTAGACATCTTTAGTGACTCCTACCACATGGCTTTAGGTTACAGGCGCTGAATTGCTGAGCGGTGCCGTGGATTCGGAGTGGCCCGCGGGTTCGATTCCTGTAACCTCCTCCACACGTCACAGAGCACGCTGACCACGCACCCCATGGCTCCTTCACACCTACAAAGACACATCACAGCTCAATTAGCTGACTTGTAGTACTTACAGGTTATTTTTTGTATTTAATCTACAAAGGTTTGTGTTACAGTGGTCTAAAAAGATTTCTGATGGGACTGGAATGATATGCACAGTGCAGTGATCCAAGAGTTCCTGCAATTCTTTCAATTAAAGATTTGACCAAACTTTGACCAAAATCCCTTTCTTAACCCATTTTGGGCGGGAACCCTTTTTGGTGTTAGCAATGCATTATGTTATGCTTTAGCTATTGAAAAATAGCAGATCTACAAGCTCATAGTGCGCCACCGAGTGGCGCGCTACGAGCTTGTAGGTCTGCTATTTTTGAAAAATCGAAGAACGACTGACATAGAAACATAGCTTTTTCAGAAAACTGTCAGGATGTAGAAGACATTTGTAGAATCTGATCTCAGGTCAAAATGGTGATACTACAAACAACATTTGAGCCACATGATGGGCTCACTGCACTCAGGTCACAACACCACTGTGGCACAATGTTCCTTTATTGACCTGACAAGTGTCTCTAAAGGGTTCCACTCCCAAATTACATCTGTCAGTTTACAGATGTAAACAAAACCTGACAAAGTTATTTAAATTATTACTTCACAGTCATGATATAGTTGTTGGGGAAAGCTCTGTGAAAGCATATTTTCTTTTTATTATTTGCCAGGATGTATATATATTTTTTTAATCGATATCACCTTTAATGTTATTCACTGAATGCAGTAGTGTGCTTGATGTGTTTAGAACAGTGGTTGTCAACCAGTGGTCCGCGGACCACCAGTGGTTCTTGAGGGGGTTCCAGGTGGTCCCCAGCTAAATGGAGAGTTGGTAACCAAATGGATCCTTATATATTTTTAACTCTTGAGATAAAGAAGTAACCCTTGAGAGAGTAAAATTTTTGTTCTGTATCTGTATTACAAAAAGAAGTAAATAATTAACATTTTATTTATTTTGATAAGCGGTCTCCTGCAGCATGGAATTGTGGACAAAATCTTATTAAACGCTTTTGGGTCCGAGAGGCTAAATCTTATCAAATGGTGGTCCGTGGCTTAAATGCCAAACAAATAATGGACCTTGATATGAAAAGGGGCTGAAAACCAGCGTATTAGAAGGTTTCACGTCCTCTCTCACCATAGCAGGGTTCCAGGCTGCAGGTGTCGATGCCCACTCGCTCTCCCTTACAGGGTCGACCCCCAAACGCTACGGGGGGATTGGTTCCAGAACGATACCTCCTCCTCACACCCACGTCACATGATCGACTGCACGCGCTCCAATGGGTCCAACTGCTCCAACCGCAATCCACTGGGAAATATGCATGTAAATTCACAAAGAAACACACACACAGTCACACACACACACACACACACACACGAGAAAGTAAGACAGATAGAATGTGAGAGAGGCGCTGCAATTCCATTGTTCCATTACAGTGTTCCAAACAAATACCAAATGAATAATGGTCAATGTGGGATGCATTCACGCAGCTACTAACCCTCACAAGGAGCACTTCCACACTCCATTTCTCCATCAACACAGGTGCTGTTAACACAAGGAATGTATACGTTATTTTTTATTTGATGTTTTTTTCTCATTTGGCTCACTTGATAAATAACGCTACAGGAATGTGTTGTAAGTGTACTTTAGTGGATGCATTAAGGCTATGCCTATGGCCTATATTAGTTTAGTATCAACTCATTCACTGGCACGTCTTTTTTTTTACGTTACACTCTTCGCTAACATATATACATGTGAGTCACCATTTAACCCTCAGCCATATATATATGAGAACAGGAGATCACGTGGTTGCAAAAAATCCCATTTTACTGCAACTTTCAGAAATGTCTTTATCTCGGCTTCTGTGTCGCTCCTATTCCGTGTCGGCCAGAAAATTGTATTTTTAATGGACCCTAACGGTTGAGCGGTCGGTGAGGTACAAGCACTCAGACGTATCGGCAGTACCAGTTGTTGCACGCGTCGACGGGCAGAGTGGCCCCGGCTGGGTGCGTCTCTCCGTGGTGGTAGCACGGGCACTGTGCCAGGGACACGCAGCTGCTGTTGAGCAGATAGGAGCCCACGTCACAGTAGCAGCCGTCGTAGCACTTGGTGGCACACTGCACCTCCGTGGACGTCATGTCCAGACACATGCGGGGGCACGCGCCCCCGTGAGCCTGGCACTCCTCTATGGTCAGGTACACCATGCCCTCTGGACACACGCCTGAGACACGGGAGACAAGAGAGAGGGGGAGTTGTGAATTGGAATGAGTTAACTACTGTCTTAGTCCGTATAGCACTTTACAGACGTATGCAAGGCTAGACTTATGTAACTTAGATAGCATTTTATGTAGACATAGCACTCTATAGTGTATAGTCATGGTTTCATTGTGCAGATATTAGACTGTTAGTCGGATGTTAGGTCCTTAGCTTGCTTATGATGTGTAGGTCTTGCCGCTCTGGATTAAGAGCATCTGCTAAATGCCTAAATTGAAAACTGTACTGTAAATGTAATGGACAACGATGATATCTGGTCACTGACATGAACACGGCACACCCTCAGTCAGGTCCTCACCATTACATGAATCCATGCAATGCCATCTCTAGATTTAGTTTACATTATAAAATAGAGACAGAGGGTGCCATTTTGAAGATCCGTTTTACAATGGGGTAATACAGAAATTGCCCTCGCTCTGCGCACAATCGTATTATGAAAGGCATATCGGCCCGTGTTGAACGCACACACATATGGCATACGGCGTTCCTGAATATTTTAGCATTGTGGGAGTGTCCATATGTTAATTATTTTCGCTTTGCGCAATTTGCTAATAAGCCCCTTGACCTAAAAACACTCACAGCGCATAACGATTAGACGTGGGTCTGACCACCTCATAAACGCAAAAAGCACTGTTTGATTTTACACTTGAGCGGCTCTGGGAGGCTGCTGGAGTGTTGCCATTTCTGTTTATTATAAGCGGCTTCTTTTTCTGTAAAGTTGCTTGTAAATATTGGTAGTTGTAGCCTACTAGTTGTGGTTGCTTTTCTTGTTTCTAAAGTGGTTATTTGGGCTTTTCTCCTAATGTTGTTTAAACCAGTGATCCTCACACAGCACATTCCCATGTCAAGGATCCCCAGATGAATGCATTTGCCCAACTAAGGACGGCTAATCCAAAAATTAAATTAAGTTTTTCCAAGATTACTTTTGAAAATAGCAGATCTATACCAGCTCACAATGCATCACATTCATTCATTAAAACTATGAACTCTGACTGCAGGGGGATATATATAATGATCATTATAACAATGTGCGAGAACATATTTAAAAAGAAGAAGAACTTTATATTTGTGGACAATCAAAATATGTTTTTTTATTTTAATGTGGTGTCATTAAAATTAATCTGGATATGGCAGACTCACTATCTAGAAAATAAAAACATGGCACTTCATTTAAAATAGGTTACAGACCCCTGTTATATGCGCTTATTTTTATAGACCTATTTACTTGTTTCTATGAGACATGGCAACAGCCTCTTTTTGTCATTTTTTTGTAAAATGTTGAGATGTTGAGAACCTTAAAAATAAATAAAAACATCTCCATAATCCTTGGGAAGTTTGCTTTCATATGCTGTATCACACCCGATTCAAGTCTTCTTCAATAAAATGCTACGAGCGAAGACCATATACCATCGGGGCCACAGGCACAGCATTAAGCAGCAGCATTCAACTCATTCCTTCATCATGACTTGAATGAAATAAAATATAATAAACGTTATTTTACTGGTGTTTTTCAATAGAAACAAATTATTTTGAGGCATAAAGGTGACAGCATGCAGTGCAATAGGAATAATTAACCCAAATGTGACAAAGTCATGTCATGTCTTCTATGTTGCCAGCCTGAATAATACCACGATCCCCAAAGTGCGCATTCCGTATGTGACATCAGCTGACTGGTAAAGAGAATAGTACGGACATGTTGATTGGGTACGTCTCAAACACTCCTTAAACACACCCATGACTAATTCAAGGCCGTTTTGCGCAATCCACAGGGTGTCGAAAGCGCTTCTTAACATGCCCAAAATTGCAATATGACATACAACACGCCCCCAGCTCATAAAACTGTAATATTATATGTCATATTATATGAATTGCTTAATGGAGCCCAGAGTATCTCTTGTAGCAGTACCTGAGCAGGGATGGGAGTTGCAGTCTCGTGTCTGTATGTGTGGCCCGGGGCAGCTGATGCCCCCATGCTGTGCGGAGGGCGAATTGCAGAATCGCTCTCGAGTCTGGACACCAGAATCGCACTCAGACGAACACTGGGACCAGGTTGACCACTTAGACCACGCTCCGTTTACTGGAAGAATAGAACCACGTGAGATGAGATCATAATAGCACAATGTTGTATACATTCCCAGTTGTCCAACACAAGCAATCATACAATGTAATGGTCATACTGTTCAGGGAGGGAAGGATGTTGTGTTGTGGCTAGTGTGTGTGTGCATGCATAGTACCTGGACAGTGTACGGTATTGCAAGGTTCTTGCTCCTCGCTCTCTCCATCACAGGCAGGGTGAGTGTGTGTGTGGTTGCCATCGGAGTACACGTGCTGAGCGTGTGTGACGTTGTTGTTGCTGCTACAGACGCGGTAGCGTCGTCTGAGTCCCACGTCGTCCACGTCGTGGAAGCACGTCTTACTGCACTCAGACCAGGACGTCCACCTGCTCCACGCGCCACCTGGACGCACTGACATAAACAACAGTACATAAACATCTGGACGCACTGACATAAACAACAGTACATAAACACCTGGACGCACTGACATAAACAACAGTACATAAACATCTGGACGCACTGACATAAACAACAGTACATAAACATCTGGACGCACTGACATAAACAACAGTACATAAACATCTGGACGCACTGACATAAACAACAGTACATAAACATCTGGACGCACTGACATAAACAACAGTACATAAACATCTGGACGCACTGACATAAACAACAGTACATAAACATCTGGACGCACTGACATAAACAACAGTACATAAACATCTGGACGCACTGACAGGACCACACTACATAAACATCTAGCCAGATCGATACAATCGCAAGTTACCACAGTGGGGGCAGCCATGTTTGTTGTTGGCGGTGATTGGCATCAGATTTTCAACCGAGGCTGCCTTAGAGTCACCAGACCTGAACCGCCGGAGCCAGTTGCACCATCTCACACGCCTAGTTATAGCTTAAATGGCTTTTAGTAATGCATAAGTCTTGACTTAAAAGCCATTTAAGCTATAACTAGGCTAAGTTTGAACTTAGTGTGAGGCGGTGCAACCCCTCCAGAAGAACTTATCTTTTAATGGGCATGGCCAGCAATTCAGGAGCTGGAGCCAGGCTACCCTAGTCTCAGTCTCGTGTAGCCATCAGACAACTATTATCTACAATCTCCGAATGACGGAAGCATTTGAAAATTGCGAGAGGCAAAGGTCTGGCAACGCGAGACTACCCTATAGTCTATGAAAGGTGAATTGGCTTGCGTACCAGCAGGAGGGCAGGGGCTGAAACACTGGCGAGCCTCGGAGGAGTCTCCTAGACAGGGCTGGACTCCCACTGAGCCTGCTGGGTTGACTGGAGACCTGGGGAGAGATGGTCAACAGAGAAACAACATGTCACTTCTGGAATTAACCATAGTACTGGAATTAGAATGACTTTTCTGAAAATAGAATAGATGATTTTACAATCATCAATCATGGTGTTGGGCTCACCTGTAGCGCTGCTGTAGGCCCGGCCCACAGGTGATGTCACATGGTGACCACGATGACCAGGCTGACCAATCGCACCTCGCTGTACACCTGGAGCTGTCACAGGTGACTCGTCCATCTGCGCATGTGCTGATAGAACCATTAATCATTGGCGTTAATATTAGGGGCACACGTCACTGAACATGTATTCCACAGTGAGGTTGGTGGCAAATAATAAAGTGTATTAGAACATAGAACAACTACAGTCTAATGAGTCTATTTAATAGGGCACTGGTGCCCAAACACTGGGTCGGGCCCCAGTTGTGGGTCGCGGTCACATTTTCATGGGTCCCTTTAGGTTTTTGGTTTCCTACATTTAGTTTTTAATTATTATTATTTCAAAAACTATTTAAAAAAATTGCCAGAAAAGCAAAATAATAATAATAATGAATTATTATTATTATTATTATTTTTTGTAATTTCATAAAGAAATCAAAGACAAATCATAAAAATCCATAAATTAAAAAAAGAAAGTGTAACAAGTAGTGAAAATAGCTGATCTGCTATTTTCAGTAGTTTGGGTCCCCATAGATAAACATCAAATTCATCTTTTGGGTCTTGAGCTAATAAAACGTTTAGGAACCATGGTCGGTATAACAGAGGGATTAGGCGTCTCACCATGTGGTGCAGTGGTCCTTGGTAACCTCCTGTCGCGGCTGCAGCGTCCGTCCCTCCCAGTGGCAGACGCACTGGCTGGCGTTCACACAGCGGCCGTCCTGGAGGTACAGACCTTCTGGACACCGGCATCCTGGAACACACGCTGCAGCGCTGCAGTTGTTGTTGTTGCCGAGGCTGAGATGTGAGCAGGACCGAGGGCAGGGCTCCACTCGGCCAGACAGACAGTCTGCCTCGGTCACCAGCAGCATGGGATGGACACAGCCTGGAGTGGACAACCATCACAGTCAGTCAGTCACACACAACCTTAATATTATTACATTACCTCCGTCACCAGCATGCCATGGACACAGCCTGGACAACCAGCACAGTCAGTCACACACAACTGTAACCATAGTTATTAACCTGGATATATTACACTGTGCAATGTGTCTTTATGCATTAAGGCACACACGGTACTCTTAGAATTTATTGGAGATTATGAGGTAAGCCAGGGGTCATTCTCAGTTTAACATGAGGGGATTTTAAAGAAATGCAAAGGTTTTGTCACCATCCCGGTGACAAAAATAGATTTTTCTTGACACGCCCCAAGTAACTGCAAAAGAAGAACCTCTGCCACCAAAATAATACAACTTATAAAAAATTGTTTGATTCCAGTTTATGATTTGTTGTGTTCCTTTTTACTACATAATTTTGTTTAAAGGGCAGTCCATACTTTCTCCGACCACCGAACTTTTCGTCGGAAAGATCAGACTTAAATTTTTTCTCCGAAGTAGAAACAAATTCGGAGGAACACAAATTCGGAGGAATGCGTTTCAGAAGTTGCGAGTGACGTCATGTTGTAGTTGTACCGGAGCTTTCCGACGAAAAGTTGGATGGTCGGAGACAGTATGGACTGCCCTTAAGGCTGCAGCTAATGTCCTTTTGGATGGGAACATCAGAGTGGTGTGATGACACGCATGACACTTTGGTTGACCCTTCCCTGGACTCAACATGCACTCCATTCCGGTCAAACAGAGTCAGGGGTGCTGCTATTGTACACTCTGCTGCACCAGTGGGTCTCAAAGTGTCCTTGAGTGGGCTCCAAATGGACCCACACATGTGTGTAACTCTGAGAGTATACACATTTGTACAGTTTACCTGTGTGTGTGTCCTAGTCTGTGTGCATAGAGCCCATTGCAGTTTACCTGTGTGCGTGTCTGTTCCCGAGCCACAAGGCTGACTGTTACAGCCCTGGCTCTGCAGCGTCATCCCCTCACAGTCCCGCCCACCGTTTTTAGGGGGCGGGGCCGTGCACGTGCGGTTCCTCCTGCTGGCTCCGCCCCCACACTGGGCGTCACACTCCGTCCACTTTGTCCACTCTGACCAGTGGCCGTCGACTGCGGTAGAAAGACGGGAACGGAATGGAATGTTAGAGCGGATAATTGGCTAGTGATTGGATTTGAAAAAGCTTGCGTGATTAAATATAAGAGTGGCATAATGGCAGCAATGCTGCGGCTGTTTCCTCGTCGTACTGACACATTTAAACGCAAAACACTGAAGTGAAGTGTCGTTAGTATAAGAGACGATTGCTGACGGGTTTTCTCGAGTGTCCGAACCTGTACACGCTTGAGGGAAACAGGCTCGGCTATCGAACTGAGAGCCGCCACACCCTCCTCCTGGCAGGGCCTCCCTCAGGACGTCCCTCTGACGGAACACGGAGCCCAGGCCACACGACACACTGCAGTGGCTCCACACCGTCCATGGAGACATGATGCAGTCCACTGCAAGAGAGAGGGAGAGCACAGAGAAGGTTATGTATTGAGAGGGAAGTAGTCTCGCGTTAGCCTGGTGAAACCACTCCCCCTGCT
The DNA here is from genome assembly GCF_964188405.1 of Protomyctophum parallelum. Lineage (NCBI taxonomy): Eukaryota > Metazoa > Chordata > Actinopteri > Myctophiformes > Myctophidae > Protomyctophum > Protomyctophum parallelum. Next base: position 16,379,688 of record NC_139712.1, on the reverse strand, counting down.
GGACAACATTTACATTCTGCCAGCAGGGAGAGTCTGGGAACTCTCAGGCAGAGATGATGTACTCCTCCGGTCCAATTCTGTCTGGAGCGACATGCGGCTGTATAAAGCGCTGCCACAGCGCAAATGTAAACACAACCTAACAAGACTACAACTCGAAATTATTATGGAGATATCAAATGTTTGTCCTGCTGCTTCCGGGTTTCATCGTTTCTGCTTGAGAGATCCCAGATGCAGGCAGGAGGAGGGAACTGGTGAACTCAATACTGCCAGAAAAATATTCCACAATCTCCGAATGCTATATATTTCTATAGAATCTGGAACTGTCTACACCTCCCAAAATCCGAGAAAAAGGGATGGGGGAGGAGAGGAGAGGAGAGGAGAGGACATACCACAGTCTTTCTCATCGGATCCATCCACACAGTCCCTGTTCAGGTCACACCTGCGGTCCAGGTGAACACACTCCCCACTGCCACAGGAGAACTGCTTGGCAGAGCATGGGCTGGGTACCAAGGGGCGCCGTGTGGTCACCGCAGGCCTGGGAGTGGCGCCTGATGAACAATGGAGTGGAGCGGTTAGACCATTTTACATCATCCTAATGTCTACAAAAGTGCTTTAAGATAGAAATAATAATGTAGCGTTTGAATTTGGGTTTATGGAATTTAATTGAGGACAGACAAAAAGCTCCATTCTGTACCGTGTGCACTGTACAAAGTCAATGTAATCAAGAACGCAACCGAGTCAGTTGTTACTTGTTAATGAGGAAGGACAGTATGGGAATCACATGTGGACACATTTACTTTCAAAAGATCGGGAGCAAAAAGAAAAGAAAATGGACATCCCTAGTATCAACATATCCATATCATGACATTAGACTGGATATTGTCTGTGATTTTGGATATTGTACTATTGTTATGGTATAAATGTGTTGTATAAAAATATTGGATCGGGAAAATCGGTATCGGCAGATACTCAAAATCAAAATGATCAGAATCGGATCGGGACATCCCTAACACTTACCGCATCGTTCCTCGTCTGAGCCGTCAGTACAGTCCTGCTTGCCGTCACACACCTGGGCTGCGTCCACACAGCCCAAGGCCCGGCATGCGAACTCCCCCTCCACGCACAGCACTCTACTACCCTCGTCGTGTGGGGTGGTTGTGATCCAGGGGACTGTGAAGAATATAAGGTTATACCGATGAATTTGAAGGACCCCAATGGAAAGATAGGCGCTAATATTATTAGCACCCATTACACAGTGATGAAACCTAATAGAAAGAGCCATTTCGTTAGGGTATATGAAACCAAAATGCCCTTTGGAGGGTGCGTCTGGTACAGCTATCAGTTCTTGTCTCTCTCACCTGTTGTGGTGTGCAACCCAGGTTTTCCACGGTGGGGGGTGGTGAGATGCAGACCCGGCCGGCCTGTGGTGCCCAGCTCGATGTAGGGTGATCTGGTCGTCTGATTCCCTGTGGCTGGGGTGGTGGTAGTCTTGTGAAGCCCAGGGCGACCTGGCACAGGCGTGGTCGTGGTCGTGTGCAGACCCGGAACACCTGTAGTACTGGTGTAGTTCTGCAGGCCTGGGCGCCCTCTAGTGGGAGCGGTACCTGATAGGAACACACACACGACGCATGCACACACACATTATGGGAAAAGTAGCAACTGAAGCAAGCAAGGAGAAGATACAGATTATCACCCATGAATCTGTCACTGCTCAAGAGCAAAGATGGATGCTGTGTCGCTCATTCGTTTATCACATATGGCGCTTAATTTATGCAACATTGTACGATGGTGTGGTGTACCAAAAATAGCAGATCTACAACAAGCTTCTAGGACTGCCATCGGAACACGATAAAGTATGAAGCGGACAGTTTCGTCTTCAAATCTTCTGTCAGAAGTAGGCTTTTAGAAGTAATGTAATGTTTTCTCTCTGGCTCAACTTTGACACAATTTGTCCAGTTTACTTCAAATAAAGAATAATTATGCTGCTATATAATACTGACCACTGAAGATAGGAATTTCTGACTTGAAGCAAATATTTTCTAAATGTTTTTTGTAATGATGATTGAAAGGAAAAACAAACGGCCCATTTGTAAGTTGTTGGTTGATACAATGACACAGACTGACTGACTCCAATAAAATAATGAAATAGTAGTAGTATTGAGTATTGATTGAAGATCTTGTAGTGCTCACCACAGTTGATCTCATCAGAGTGGTCCTTGCAGTCTGACCGTCCGTCACAGAGCACAGAGACAGGGACACAGTCTTCACTGTGGTGACATGCAAACTGGCCAGGCTGGCAGCGATGATGCACCGTCACCTTTCCACCACCAGAGGGGGATGTGGTCACACTGCTGGGGGTCACAAGCTCATCTGCAAACAATGATACAATATAATTAAAATATAAGGCAGTTTAAAAAAATCTTCAATAAAGTGAGGGAAATAACTTGCCAAGAAAACATCAAGTCAGCATTCCCTTATTATTCATTATAACTAAGTAATTATTAAATTAAAAGTACATACGTTAAAAAGAAATGTCTGGAAAAGCAGGGAACACTTCTTAAAGGACAACTTTTTTTTCAACCAAGGTTTGTGTTTTAGGTTGTTATTAGAGAAAGTACAAGATCAGCGTATTTTTGTTATTCTTTCACAGCAAACGTTTCTAACTCATATCTTTTCTTCTGGGGGGTCCGTGGAACAACATATTGTCAGGCGGCCAAATACAGATAATCCTGTGGGTCCTTGACATGAAAAAGTATGAGAACTTACTGAATATACTGTAGAAACGTATACGTTTTTCAGTAAAATGTCATGATTCAGAAGACATTTTATAGAACCTGGTCTGAGGTCTCAATGGGTTTTAAAAGGTATAAAAACAGCGTGGATGGAGTTGTTCTGTTACCTCCGTTGCAGCCAAGGATCTCAGCTCGGAGGTAGAAGCTGTGTCTGAACTCCACGGGGATGATACGGAGGTACCGCGCTCTGACCAGACGACCCAGCCAGCGAGTCACCGGGTTCCTGCCTACCATGCGCACCTCAAACACCTGCACACGCACACGCACACACACACGCGCACACACACACACACACACACACATTATGGGAGCATGGAGAAGATACAGATTATCACCCATGAATCTGTCACTGCTCAAGAGCAAAGATGGATGCTGTGTCGCTCACTCGTTTATCACATGTGCTTAATTTAAAATAATTAAAAAAATCGGTGTCGCCTAGAACTGGAGGTTCATTAACATGGTGAAGTTCACTGAAGTACATCTTGATGATGTCATCAAGATGTACTCCACCATTCTTTCATTTTGTTTCATAAAAAAAAGTATTTCATATCATAATGTTTGTAATAATTTATAATCTGTTCAAAAGATGTACTCCACCATGTTAATGTTGAAACTAAAACAAGCACACAAGCTTGTGAGCTCGGCTAGATTCCCTACTTCAGAATTATAGATTTTTTTAAATGTATAGAATTTCTTAGATATATTTTTATGTAGGATTTTTACTTGAGTCGTGACTCAAAATACTGGCCTGTGACCCACAAATGGGTCCCAACCCATGCACTGTTTAGGTGTTGCATTACCTTGGCAAGGCCTCCGGGTGTCCTACTCTCTGTGTAGTCTGAGAAGTGCTTGGGGTTCAGGGCAAAGGCCAGCCGGTATTTGGACAGGTAGCCCCACATCCGCTGGCTGCCCTGAGTCACCACACCCGAGATCCACGTGGGCTCCAAGAAATCCACCTGGAAGTAAGGCTGGGGGTCTGTAGGCAGTGGGCTCCACCCAGGCTCCATGATCTGACTGGTAGACGACACAAAGAGCAAAAATACATGTTTTTCAGATTTTCTTTTCCCAATGGGTCCCCAGCCAAATGAGGAGTCACTGATTAAAATACAAAATAACTATCATTTTCATGACCAAAACATCTTAATATCAGGGCCTTTTGGACAAAATAATTTGTCTCTATCGGGCAGAATCCTCATTATGTCCCAAACTGTTACTTTTCAGTGTTGTAGAACTGCAATTAGATTTTATTTTTTTTGTGGCGCTGTAGTATGATCAAGTAGGGCATTCATTTATGAAAAAACACAAAAAGTAAAAATAGAAGAGGTTTCTGCCCGATGACAACGATATATATTTCACCACGTTAACTCACACGTTGGGCACGATGTTGAGTCTCCCTGCGTCAGCGGGACTGTTTGCTCTGTACGTGGAAGAGGACAGCTGACCATAACGGATGCTCCCATCCTCCAATCCCAGGGGAGAGGAGCAGATGCCTGCAGGATACAATTAAGACATTTAATACCATCCCAAACTGCCCATTTGACAGTTTTTATAAACAAATATATATATATTTATCCCATTCCCTAACAAAATATTGCTCAGTTGTGGTGTGTTAGTGCTTACCTCGGTATCCTGGACTGGCAATCTGAAAACAAATAATAATAAAGAATATAAAACCAGAAAACAGAGCATTTGCAGTGTGTATAACTAATAAAAGATTCAAAAGACTGACATACTGTACTGTAGTGAGATAGTTTACAGAGGTTCTTCTGACTCACCGTGGGGGTCACTGCAGGGCGGGTGACCGCAGCCTGGGATGGTGTTTTGAGATGGGCTGGGGTGGGGTGGCTGTGGGGTCTGGAAGTGGACACAACACACATTGTTACCACATTAACCCTGGTGTCGCTTGTGACGGTTCCCTATATTATGATATACAGGTATATTACTCTTAGGCTTCACTCACACCTGCACAACAGATTGTTGTATAGCTGATGCATGAGACTTCTTTACTGATGCAAGCTCACAATGCATTTCCAATGGAAGTCACATGGTTTGACACAACATTTTTGTTGTGAGGGGGAGGGGGCAGTCGAAACACAGCCGAAAGCCGTACAACAAAAATGTTGTGTCAAACCATGTGACTTCCATTGGATGATGTGTGACAAAGTATACAGAGCTTAAGTCGTTGAAAAGTAAAGGCAAACTGTTAAAGATTCCCAGAGCACAGACACTCACACACACACACACACACACACACACACACACACACACCTGGTGGTGGGATGGCAGCCGATCTCGTCCTCCCCGCGGGGACAGTGATGGATCCTGTCACAGCGCAGTTTGGCGTCGATGCAGCCCCCTGGTGGAGGGCAGGAGAACTGACCGGCGGGGCAGCCACGGGGGCCAGGGGCAGTAGGGGACGGATGAGTACCTAGTGGAGAAGAGGAGGAGCAACAATGGCAACACATCTGTCTGTCAATGAAGTGAATTGAATACCATACCCGAGGTGGGGTTGGCGAAAGGGCCTTTCTGTGTGGAGTTTGCATGTTCTCCCTGTGTCCCCTAGGGTAGGTACCCTCACAAAAAACATGCAATAATCCTGGTCTCTAAATCTACCTCCCCCTGGCCAGCCGGGGCGCCTGATGGAGAGTACAGGAACTGGTCGGAATAACGTGTTCCTTCCACGCGCTACGTCCAACCAGAGAAATTCCGTCAGGTGAAAAGAAACAGCTTGGACTCCTCATGCATAGAAGGAGGCATGAGGTCAGTCCGCTGCCCCCCCCCCCCCACCCCCCCCCCCCCCACCCCCAGGTTGGCAGAGGAAGTGTAGGGCCCAGGATTACATTAGATAATTGGCACTGGGTGGAAAAATTGGGTTGAAAAATCGTCAATTGTGAATTGATATATATATTCAGTGTGTTCAGTTTGATTGCACTCACCACAGTGCCTCTCATCAGAACCATCTCCACAGTCATTGACTCCATCACAGACCACGCCCTGCGGTCCCGCCGGGACGCAGCGGCCATTCTCACAGTGGAACTCCCTCTCCCTGCAGCCGCCTGCAGCCGGAGACACTGGAGACGGAGGAGACGGGGTGGTTAACCAGCGGTGAGCTCCTGGAGGAGAGGAGAGGAGAGGAGAGGAGAGGAGAGGAGAGGGGAGGGGAGGGGAGGGGAGGGGAGGGGAGGGGAGGGGACGAGACGAGACGAGACGAGACGAGACGAGACGAGACGAGACGAGACGAGACGAGACGAGACGAGACGAGACGAGACGAGACGAGACGAGACGAGACGAGAAAAAAAAACATAAATAAAAGAAGGTAGGGAAATAAATAATATTATGAAGCAGCGATATTTATTTTTGCAACAGCTAAATGTAAAAAACATAGGACATTTTGTCCTCACCATCTCCACAGCCCATGACCATAAAATAAGACATTGTATCCTAACCATCTCCACAGCCCATGACCATAGAATAAGATATTTAGTCCTCACCATCTCCACAGCCCATGACCATAAAATAAGACATTGTATCCTAACCATCTCCACAGCCCATGACCATAAAATAAGATATTTAGTCCTCACCATCTCCACAGCCCATGACCATAAAATAAGACATTGTATCCTAACCATCTCCACAGCCCATGACCATAAAATAAGATATTTAGTCCTCACCATCTCCACAGCCCATGACCTCCAGACGGAGGTAGATGCCGTTCTTGAAGTCGTGCGGGAGCAGGCGGACATAACGAGCTGCCACCATCCTGTCCAGCCTGGTCTCCACCACACCGCGGTCGTCACGGTTACCACGAAACACCTGCAATGACAAGCAATACGGACGAAAGGTGTCTTTATATCATTTTTATGGACTAGACCCTTGGAGAACCCTGTATATAACAAAGTATACCTGTATAGTGTTCAGAACGACGAGGGCCCAGGAAATAATTCCCCGTTAATTTTCCCCATAGACGTTTCAAACAAGTATTTATTTAAAGACGTTTACGCCGCGGACAAAGTCAGCTCTTGTGGTGACAAATTATGACAATAAACACAATGTTTTGGGCCGATCAAATAATTAGTAAGAAGAAAAACAAACTAAAAAGTGTTGTACCCTGTGTTGTACGCGCACGCACGCACGCACGCACTCACACACACACACACACACACACACACACACACACACACACACACACACACACACACACACACACACACACACACACACACACACACACACACACACACACACACACACACACACACACACACACGGTGCATTTATAGATTGCGGTACTACAACGTCTGAGCTTTAATAATACTGTACCTTGGCTCTGGGCCGAGCGTCAGTGAGCAGTTCCTGGTATGTGTGCCACTGACGGCCGTCCCTACTAAACTGCAGGTAGAAGCTGGATACAAACGTGTCAAACACACCGCCGCCCTGGGTCAGCACACCTATAGGTATAGACAGAGGGATGGGGAGACAGAGTCAGAAAAAGAGAGAGGACATTTAGATGCAAACTGGATTTATCTCGGGTTAACACTAATCACATATTTTGCCTAAGAACCACAATGTGGAGTGATACCTATATTTTCTTTTCTTTTTTTCCCCCCCTTCCATGTCATACCTGCTTTCAACTTCTTTGGCTTTGGAACCCTAGCCTACTTATTCTGGGGGAACATTCATCGAAAATAGCCGAAACACATCGCCCTACAACTTGTAGTAAGTACAGAGCTGACCCCAGTCAAGTATAGAGGTTATGAGTGCTTAAAGGGCCGGTGCCATAATTTTACAGCATCCCAGAAGTGGTTCTCAACCACCAGTGGTCCCTAGCTATATATGATGGAGGGTTGGTAACCAAATATACATTTATTAGATCTTTAACTATTGAGAGCGTAAAATGAACATCTGTGTACCAGTGATGTTGGATGTTGTATGGTTTCAGCAGGTCTGCCTGGAGGTAGGGGCTCTGTGTGCTGCCAGCGCTCCCATCAGGGCTTCTCTGTGGCAGCTCTTTGTACTCCTCAGGCTCTGGACTCCAGCCCTGCAAGCAGACAAGAGATGTCAGTCAACCACAGAACATGGTTGGCTGGTAACTTCTATCATTTCACACCTAAAATGCAACATAATACAGATAATGTGGACTTTAGTTGAATTTAGATGGGCCAAAAAAAACAGAAAAACATGCCTGGAGGTCCCGGTGGGGGTTCCAGCCATAGAGCCGAGCAGACTCAGGGGGGTGACCGGGCTGGGCGGACGAGGCTCTGAAACTGGACGCTGGGAGGGACTGGACCCCTAGAGGAGACCAGCACTCATCTGGAGAGAGAGGAGAGGATAGGAGATGAGAGTGTACACAAACACAAAGAAAACAGGAGTGAGTAGATTGTAACACTTTATTTTCACATTACACCCGACATCATATAAGCAAAATGTCCACACCCTGAATATGAACAGAAATTAATTGCGGCCAATGAGGCATCGATTTTATTTTAAATATCTATGCTGAATATGGCCAACTATTTTCAAAAGGAAAGGCTACTAACCAGCAGGAGGAAGTGGATAGGTCGGCACTGTGGGTGTAGCGCCCTCTGTTGTTTTGGAGGGCAGTGGAGCAGGGCTCGTGACTGGGAAGGTGGCATTGTCTCCTGCAATAAAACAAAAATACTTAAAATGTAAAAAAAAAACCACTGACACACAATTCGGCCAAAATGAGCCATTGCACAATGAACAGCGTCCAGAGAAGATACCGTAAATAACCTATGCATGGATTTAGGCCAGTGTAACAAGTTAATGGAGTTGATTTTGTCCGACACAAAGCAGAAACATCTATTAATGAAAGTAAACAGTCCAACAATGGCCTGTGTCTTTACCTTGGCAGTAGCAACACATGTCTCCCTCCCCAGGCACTAGACTCTGGCCCTGTGGGAACAAAGGAATCACATCGGTGTTGCTATGGGATGAGACTATGAGCAGTGAAATCAAACAACAAGGTTTGAAAAGAGAGCCGGTAGTCCAATATTTAGAGGAGATCATATATAGGAAAATGTTACTAAACAATCGGGTGATCATAGTGGAAAATACTGCAGCTGCAAATATGTAAAGAGCATACGCAATTTTACACTTGAATAAAACAAATACACACATGGTTTGTTACATACAAAAAAACATATATATACTGCTATTTGTACTAATATTTTGTAATTAAACAATGTGACACATGCATGCACGCATGCACGCACACACCAATAGACATAGAATGTCTACAACCTATCTCAAACCCTCACCCTAAACCTAACCTCCCACGGGGCAGCACACCTAAACCTAACCTTAACCCATGTCTAACCAATGACTAGTCTAAACTAAGTATGCACCCCGTCTGTACATGTACTTACCAGGGGGCATCCAGTGGCGGCGTATGGGCAGTAGGGGGAGCAGTGCACAGTGAGGTTGGGCAGACAGACACACAGCCCGCACTGGCCTGTCTTCCACCTCTGTCCTACAGCATGGGAGCCACCCTGATGCTCACAGCGCTCGCATGGGGCCGTCTGGCAGCTGCACACATGATGGAGAGACAACACAGCCAGCACATCAACACACAGCTCATCATTTTATCTAAGCATACATACACAGTTACACACACAGCAATACAGGAGTGGGAAACATGCACGCCTGTAAACCCAAGCAGAGAATATGATTGAATAATCTAAACTGCAATCCATAACTTCCTAATCTAAAATGTAATCCATAACCATTTAGTGAATAAAACTTTGTTTTAATAAATGTGTTTGGAGGTTGTCTCCCTGCTCTTCTACTGAGAAATTCTGTGTTTGTTTGTTTGATACAGTTTTACAAGAGGTGCTGAATCGAGCTCAAAAGTGTAATATCTCCCCTACCCTTAAGACATTTCGGTGCTCACGAGGGAGCTCCGTGTTCGAATACTGGGACATGAATCTAAATGGATTGCAGCCTTAACCCATTTTGGGGCGGGAACCCCTTTTGGTGTTAGCAATGTTATGCTTTAGCTATTGAAAAATAACAGATCTACAAGCTCATAGCGCGCCACCGAGTGGCGCGCTACGAGCTCTGCTATTTTTGAAAAATCGACTGACTGACATAGAAACATAGCTTTTTCAGAAAACTGTCATTTTCAAACAGACATTTTTAGAATGTGATCTCAGGTCAAAATGGGTCAACAGGCAGACGCTTGATCTGATGTAGAAGATGTACAGTATGGGTGTACTGACCGGCGGGCTTTACGGTAGATGCCTCTACATGTGCTTCCGTCTCCATGGTTACCAGGGTTGTTGGGGCTGCGGAAGGACCACTGGACGCTCTGCACGCCGCAGGGTCCCAGACACTCGCCCCACTCCGACCACGACGACCAGCCACAGTGCACTATAGATAGCAGAGAGACACGGTTATACAGTACAGTTAGCTATAGCTGTTGGAATTCAAAGCTGACTTTGACATTGGCAAGGACCTAGGCTGCTCACATTATGTAATGCAGTGTAAATAATGCAGGGTTATTATAGTTAAGTAAAAAATAACAAAATGACTAAAACTGGACTGAAACAAGATTTTAAATTAGATTTTGTGAATTTACAAACCAAACTAATATAGTGTGTGTGTGTGTGTGTGTGTGTGTGTGTGTGTGTGTGTGTGTGTGTGTGTGTGTGTGTGTGTGTGTGTGTGCATGCGCGGACTAACCTGAACACTCTGGGTTGGGCCGACAGCGCTGAGGTCGTCCTCTCTCACACACGCAGATCTCACAGTCCACCTTGACCTGCTGGCCCGGCCAGTAGCGCACCCCGGCCACCTCACACACACACTCCTCTGGCAACACACACTGCTGGGCGTGGCTCATCACACTGCCCTCTGCACACCAGCAGCCTGGAGGTCACGTTAAGACGAGTGGAAAGGAAACAGGTTGAAACTCATTAAAGATCCATCATACTGTAGCTTGATTTACAAACATCCATCTATGGCACACTAATCGAACCAGTGCTACCTAAATACAGTAATGTATTATATAAAGGATTATTTGCTTACGTATGATTCGTGATATCTACTTCGTATGTATGTATTTGATGTATTGCTATGCTTTTTTATTCTTTGTTCTTGCTTAATGTAAATCGCTCTGGATTAAGAGCGTCTGCTAAATGCCTAAATTGTAAATTGCAATGGCATGTAGAAATGGCAGTGAATAAACAGGCTATAAATATGTTTGCCTGGTACCTTTGCTGTTGATGTACTAATCAATTTGTTTATGAATGCTTTTACCCCTACCTGGCATTATGCCCCAACTTATACAGCAATTAAAAATACAACTTTCTACAAGCTTGCCTAGTGTAGGTTCCAGAGAGGTTTTTACTCGACACCCTGACTGACCTGAGAAGCAGGGTGCTTTGGGGTCACAGGTTGTGCCACTGCTGATGTGAGCGCAGGACACTGGGCACGGGGCACAGCTGTGTTTCACCAGGCCACTGGGACAGCTGGTGTTGGCACAACCATCGTCTGGGCATGGCTCTGGAAGAGCATGAAAGAAAGAAAGAAATTGAAGGAGGGAGAGAGAGAGAGAGAGAGAGAGAGAGAGAGAGAGAGAGAGAGAGAGAGAGAGAGAGAGGAGAGGGAGAGGGAGAGGGAGAGGGAGAGGGAGAGGGAGAGGGAGAGGGAGAGGGAGAGGGAGAGGGAGAGGGAGAGGGAGAGAGAGAGAGAGAGAGAGGAGAGAGGGAGAGGGAGAGGGAGAGGGAGAGGGAGAGGGAGAGGGAGAGGGAGAGGGAGAGGGAGAGGGAGAGGGAGAGGGAGAGAGAGAGAGGGAGAGAGAGAGAGAGAGAGAGAGAGAGAGAGAGAGAGGAGAGAGAGAGAGAGAGAGAGGAGGGAGATCCATTTAGCGATCCTGTTCAAAGTGTTCATAATTCGTCTTTTGCTGCTTTTATTGCAGCCCCATTTTTCATGGGATGCTGACGCTGTCATTTCATTGCAAAGCCTAATTGTCTTATGGGAACCATGTTGTCACAGAGTCATCCTTACTGATCTCCATGGCCAGGCCCGAGTCTCCAGGGAGCTGAGAGCAGTCTCTGCCCCCGTAGCGAGGCGGGACACAGTCTCGGTGTCGGACCTCCACACCGCCACAGCCACTGGAGCAGTTGGACCACCCGACCCATGGCAACCACTGGCCGTCCACTAGGGGGAGACAGAGATGAAACAGTGCCGTTTATGGTACAGAAACACTATCCTTCACATCCTGTCAGACTGATGTGTTTGCTCTTCAGAGATGCCCCCACTCTCCAAACTTTCAAAACCGCCCTCAAATCCCCCCCACTTCAATATTGCCTTCCCTAGCTAACCCTTTTCACTGTCTTTTAATGTTTTTTAGCTTTGAGTGTTTTTCCTTTTTTCTTTTTTTTATAAAGTTGTTTTTATTTTGTTGTTACCTCTGTAAAGCCCCCCAATGTAAAGCGTCTTTGGGTACTCAGAAAAGCGCTATATAAAAGTTTGAGATATTATTATTATTATTCTTGTAATTGCTGCTTTACCAGTGGTGAAAAGTTTACTTAAATATGCACTTTAAACTTTCATTCCTTATTTTGGGCATTTTAGGCGAAAATTATAAACCTTTCACAAGTTAAAACAATTATTTTCCCAAAAGCTTTAATATTTTCAAAAACATTTCTAAAATGTTTCCAAGATCCAAGAAAATAGTGTGAAAATATTATTTGCTGTGCAACAAAGTATAGAACATAACTGGTTAATGTACCATACTTAAGCAAACATTCTGACCATGCCCAAACTATCAAGTTATATTGTACTGAGTGCTGACCTGGGCAGGTGGTGTTGAAGCACTGCTGTCTCTGGACGTCCTGGCCCAGACACCCACGCAGGGGGTCCCCTGCAGGGCACGACCTCTGTCTGCTCATTGATCCTGTCCCACAGGAGACACTGCAGGAGCTCCAGAGACCCCACGAGCCCCAACTTCTACACCCCTGCTCATCAGAGGGGCCCCCTATAGGGGCTAGCTGGGAGTCCTGACAGTCTGCTACACCATTACACACCTATGGAGGAAGGAGAAGGAGAAGGAGAAGGAGAAGGAGAAGGAGAAGGAGAGGAGAGGAGAGGAGAGGAGAGGAGAGGAGAGGAGAGGAGAGGAGAGGAGAGGAGAGGAGAGGAGAGGAGAGGAGAGGAGAGGAGAGGAGAGGAGAGGAGAGGAGAGGAGAGGAGAGGAGAGGAGAGGAGAGGAGAGGAGAATGAAATGTTAACATAATTACTAAGATGATCTAACGTGCTTTCAGGTCTACGTAAAGTTCCGTTTTAACCAAGGGTGGTGGAGGGAGATGAAGTCATCCGTCTTCTTGTTTCTGCTCATGATGGAGAAATGACCTTATGACCTTACCGCTTTGAAGGGCACACATGATCCATCCATGCAGGTGAATTCAGGACAGGTGACGGTGGTGTTCCGACCACCAGGGGGCGTTGGCGAGATCGTCTTATCTGGGGTTTTTGAGAAGAACAAGAGAAACCAGATGAGGCAACAGATTGTGTACCCTAAACTATATATAGCTCACGGGATACGCATCATTCAAGTTCCATGGTTTCCAGTTTACAACTCACCACACACTAGCTCATCCTCGCCATGGGGGCAGTCTGGAAGGCCGTCACACACTCGTGACATGTTCACACAGGTACGGTTGTCACACGAGAAGCTGCCTGGGCAGGGAGGTATCCAAGTAGAGCCTGGGTGAAAGATCAAATACAGATAGATGGATAAACATCACGTATTTAATTTGGTGATTCCGTTTTTAGACGGAAGAGAAAGGAACAGTGTTGTTTTTGGCAGCAAATTTCTATTTTAATCTTAGTCTCTTGAATAGTTTTCATTTAGTTTTAGTCACATTTTAGTCACCCGGAATGTTTTATTGTTAGTCTAGTTTTAGTCTAAATGTCATAAGATTTTAGTCGACTAAATCTACAGGTGATTTAGTCGACTAAAATGTGTTTTCTAGTTTTCATCTGTTGACGAAATTGTCAATACATTTAGTCTTAGTTTTAGTCATCATAGCTTATTTAGTTTCCATTTAGTTTTCGTCAGTGGAAAAAGGTAGTCGACGGACATTTTCTTCTTAGTTTTAGTCGACGACTGGAAAGGAAATAGAAAATATTTTATGGAATGTATTATGAACTTCTGTTTTTATTGTTTTGTCAAACAACTCACCGCAGTTATCCACGCTCTCGTCCGACGCATCTCTGCAGTGAGGGGTCCCATCACAGAGGTGCTGGTAGTCCACACACTGGTCCCCACTGAGACAGGACACCTGTCCTGGGCCGCAGGGGGTCGGGGGACACTGCTGCTCATCACTGCCGTCCATGCAGTCTGTCTCTCCGTCACAGTGCCAGGCCTGGGGCACACACTGCCCGCCGCTGGCACAGGCAAACTCATACGACCTACAGGCTACAGGACAGAGGAGGAGGTTTAGGAGAGGGATGTCATAACAAGGCAGAAGAGAAGAGAAGAGAAGAGAGCCCTGGGAAAGAGACCCAGCTTTCCAAGCTTTTGTAAAACGGTTTCGAACATGACCCAAGGGGACAAAACCATTGTTCCCTATTCAAACGCTCCTTGAAATGTTTAAAACGAGAGAGGATTTAGTCCAAGAAGTGCTTTTAGATTTAAAAACAAATAAAATACAGCCAATCTCCATTCACTCTTATAGTCACATTGACATTAACCTGCAGATGGTGTGGTGGGTGGGGGCGACGTTGCCGCGGCAGTGGGGTGACAGCTGGTCGTGTTCTCGTCGTCTCCGTCAGGACAGTCGGTCACTCCGTCACACAGCTTGGAGACGTTCACACAGGTACCATCGCTACAGGCAAACTGGCCTGGGGCACAGGTCACTGTCACACACACACACACACACACACACACACACACACACACACACACACACACAGGTCACAGACTGGTCACATTCTGACCTGAGATCAGATTCTAAAAATGTCTGTTCGAAAATGTCAGCCGTTCTTCGATTTTTCAAAAATAGCAGACCTAAAAGCTCGTAGTGCGCCACTCGGTGGCGCGCTATGAGCTTGTAGATCTGCTATTTTTCAATAGCTAAAGCATAACCTAATACTAACACCAAAAGGGGTTCCCACCCAAAATGGGTTAACAAACGACCCCGTAATATCACAAACGTACACCATTTATATGTGCTCGTTTTTAATTTCCTTCCTTTCATGTCTTTGTACCTTGGCTTGGACAGACAGCTTCATCTGCTCCCGAGGGACAGTCTCTGTGACCGTCACACACTCTGTCTGGAGGGATACACTGGTTCCCAGGACACTGGAACTCCCCTGGAGCGCACACACACCTAACGACCAATAAACACTATTAAATACTGACAATATCATCCACGCAAATGAGCATTCTGAAACAGTATTGTCTAAACTTCTTGGTACTGTTGTATTGGTCTGCTGTAGGCCTAACCTTATTCAGCTTAACAAGTTAAATCAAATGCAACAAAACGATATTTAGGAGGAAAACTATTGTCAACTTCTTGTTGTAAGCTGCAGGGGTGCCCAAAAGGTAGATTGTGATCTACCAGTGGATCACAAAGGCTGTGCAGGAGAGACCATGACATGCCCCTAAAAAAAAAGCTCAAACAGACAATGCAATACTTTGTTTTCATTCCAAGTTTGTTTGCATGTAATGCCAGTGCCGCTATTGTCAGCAATGGGATAATAATTGTTTGGCTGGGTAGATCTGGTTGAGCTGGTCATTTTGAAAGTAGCTCTCAAGTCAAAAAAGTGTGGGTGCACCACTTTAACCCATATAGTGTGGGTTAGGGCAGACCCATTTAGAGAGAGTTATGGCACTATTTATCTCTCACCGTGATACGATTCATTTAGTAAGCGTGTTTCATAAACAATGAATACGAATGGGATTCATCCCTGGAACTAACAGAAGTATCGTCATCGCTTCACCTTTTTTTTTTTTTAAGATATTTTTTGCGGCTTACGCCTTTTATTGATTTTTGAAGGGACAGACAGTAGGCTGACAGGAAATGGGAGAGAGATGGGGGGATGACATGCAGTAAAGGCCGTGTCGGGTCCGGGAGTCGAACCCGCGGCACACTGCGACTGGATTACCAGTCCGGTGCCCAGACCGTTACGCTACGGCCTGGGCCATCGCTTCACCTTTTAAAGAAATTAAAATCAATTGAACATGATGAACATGATGAAGAAATTGAACATAATGTGGTTAAGGTTATAGGGTGAGACACTGAGAAGCAGACATGTGACTCAAGCGTCTGCACAACATAGACATATCTTGTAACACACCCTCGTTCATCGCTCAGGTCGCCGCAGTCATCGTGTCCATCACATCTGTGGAGGTAGAGGATGCAGCGTCCTCCAGCGCACAGGAACTCACCCTCATCGCACACCACGCCACAATCTGACAGAGGAGAAACTCACACTTAGAGCACAGTAACCATTGCACACACACAATCGATCAAATCAACGTGAGTTTTTATTATTTTATTATGAAGAAAACACAAGATAACCCAGGCAGAAGATAACACTTCTCAATTATGCCTTCAAGTAAAGCGACTTGAGGCACTTAGATAAGGAAAGGCTGCGTACGCAGAAGGAGGTCAATTGCCTTTCATAGTCAAGCACACTCGCAGCATTAAAGTCTTACAACTTGTTTTTCAGGACAACCTTTCCTTGGACAGGTATGCACAGAGTCCGCAGAACAAAAACAAGACAGATCGGCTACAGCCAGCTTTGGATGTCTGCCAGGACATGTCTGCATTCTGCATCAACACAGATAATGCCATCCCACCCACCTTGCTCATCAGAGCCATCAGCGAAGCCGCAGTCTAGCCGCCCGTCACATACGCGGTTCCCAGGAAGGCACTTTCCATTGGCACACTGGAAGTCTCCCGGTGGGCACAGGGGCATGGGGGTGGCGGGCCCACAGAACTCCTCGTCTGACTGGTCAGCACAGTCTGGGCGTCCGTCACAGCGCAGGGACACGTCCAAACAGGGACCACTGCAGGTTTAAAAAAAAAAAAAAACATGTTAAAAATAAGTCCAGACTTTTCAAATACATAATATGCAAATACATTTTCTGTCTGGATGTATTTGGATGGATGAATGTTTATGTATTACCATTAACCCATTTTGGGCGGAAACCCCTTTTGGTGTTAGCATTATGTTATGCTTTAGCTATTGAAAAATAGCAGATCTACAAGCTCATAGTACGAGCTTGTAGGTCTGCTATTTTTGAAAAATCGAAGAACGACTGACATAGAAACATAGCCTTTTCAGAAAACTGTCAGGATCTAGAAGACATTTTTAGAATCTAAGAGAGGCATATGTTTATTGTACAGATAACAGATTATGGAAATTATTTTCCTGAGGAACCAGTTGCCATTTTCATGTCAGGGACACCCAAATTGATATGAATTTGGCTGTGGGCTTCTATTTGAAAAAGGTATCGTGCCAGGGACAGGGACATAAGAGAAAAGGTGACAACATTTAGAAATAAGGTAGGGCATACGTTTTGGGCGGGAAGTTCCGGGAACCCCTTTTGGTGTTCTAAACATTATGTTACAATTTAGCTATTGAAAAATAGCAGATCTATAAGCTCATAGCGTGCCACCGAGTGGAGCGCTACGAGCTTTATAGGTCTGCTATTTTTGAAAAATGTGGTGCAAAGCTTTGAATATATACTCTTTCAGAGCGAACGTTTTTAACTCAAATCTTTGCTTCTGGGAGGTGGTCCCTGAAACAACACATTTTCAGATGGGGGTCAGCGGCCATTCATATATTTTTGGGGGTCCTTGACGTGAAATATTGAGAACCACTGATACAGAAACATGAGGTTTTTCAGAAAAAAATACATTTATTTTTTATTTATTTTTTTACGTCAGGCCTAAATGGGTTAAACTGTTCCCAATGTTTCTGGGTATCCCCTGGAACCCTTCAAGGACCCCAGTGTCCCTGGACCCCACTCGGAGAACCGGCGTTAAGCTGTGGGTGAATTCACCTGGGCCTGCTGGCGCAGTGGAACTGATCCGGAGCGCATGTGGACGGGCAGATCTCGTCGGAGCCGTCGCCACAGTCGTCCTCGTTGTCACACACCCACTGGGACGGGATGCAGCGGCCGCTCAGAGCACAGCGGAAATCTGACTCCTCACAGGAAGGGGAGGGAGGAGGGCACGCCACGCCCTCACACTGCCACACGCCGTCCACACAGGAACTGGACACACAAACACAAACACACGTAAACTTGGTGAACCACTGATATATATTAATTGTATTTTATCTTTAATTCATTTGCTTCACCTGTCCGTATTTTACTGATAAGCATACATAACAATTTGTATTCATTTAGATTATATATATATATTATATATATATATATATATATATATATAATGTATAATAAAGACAAAACAATATCTGGGCCAACGGGCAAAACTTACCACTGCATATGTATTATTGATAAGCATACTGCACTATACTTACATAGTATGAACACCAAGTTTTACTGCACACTCTTCAAAAACTTTGATTGATTGATTGATTGATTGATTGATTGATTGATTGATTGATTGACTGATTGATTGATTGACTGACCAGTTCTGACAGTGCTGAGAGACGCTGGTCCCGGGTGGAAACATGGAACCCTCCCAATCACATGGACACTCGGACGGCACGACGCAGCCGTCACCTGGGTGGAGGCAGTTGAAACACACATTTCATAATCACAATAGTGTGGCTTAAGCTACTTACACTCATGTTGATTTGTACTGGTTCAATTGATTAAACTGATTATTTTATGTTACTGTATATTATCTAATTTGGCTGGGGACCCAATGGAACCCTTCAACTTTAAGACACCACTTTGAGAGGCATTGCAGTCTGTATAGCATTGCATTACATCACATCACATTCACATTACTTTAGCCGATGAGCGGCAACAGTGATGGCGTTACCGTGTAGGACAGTGGACTACAACAGTGATGTTGTTACAGGACTACAACAGTGATGACGTTACCGTGTAGGACAGTGGACTACAACAGTGATGGTGTTACAGGACTACAACAGTGATGGCGTTATCGTCTATGACAGTGGACTACAACAGTGATGGTGTTACAGGACTACAACAGTGATGGCGTTATCGTGTAGGACAGTGGACTACAACAGTGATGGTGTTACAGAACTACAACAGTGATGGTTTTACCGTGTAGGACAGTGGACTACAACAGTGATGGTGTTACAGAACTACAACAGTGATGGTGTTACCGTGTAGGACAGTGGACTATAACAGTGATGGTGTTACCGTGTAGGACAGTGGACTACAACAGTGATGGTGTTACAGAACTACAACAGTGATGGTGTTACCGTGTAGGACAGTGCCGGCTGGGCAGAAGCAGCCCTCGACACAGGAGAGGGAGCTGCATTGGGAGTCAGAGCTCTGCTCCGCTCTGGGGCACGAAGCAGAGCAGGCAGCACCACAGGGCTCATACACCAGACCGTTGTCACACTGCAGGGCTGCGGCGCAGAGGGGAGGAATGACCACAGGAGGAGGGCAGGAATAAGAGGGAGAGAGAAGAGAGGGGGTGGGAAGGAGGGAAGGATGGAGGAGAGAGGGGGTGGGAAAGAGGGAAGGATGGAGGGGAAGATTGTCGCGAGAAAGAGAAAAAAGAAAATGATTAGCAAGTACAGATTAAGCAAAAACAAACGGTCAACGATCCGATTATGAAGATAGAAATGTGTGATCGGGGTGTGTGTGTGTCGTGTGTGTGTGTGTGTGTGTGTGTGTGCGTGTGTGTGAGTGTGTGTGTGTCCTAGACATACGACAGAGTTCCTGGGATCTCCAGCGGACGTAGACGCCTCGACGGTTGCACTCCTCAACGTAGGCAGATATGGCCGTACACAGACACTCACAGTCCCCACCCGAGTCACAGCTACACAGGACAACAGAAAACACACACAACTCAGATATGGCCGTACACAGACACTCACAGTCCCCGCCCGAGTCACAGCTACACAGGACAACAGAAAACACACACAACTCAGATATGGCCGTACACAGACACTCACAGTCCCCGCCCGAGTCACAGCTATACACAAGACAACAGAAAACACACGCAACTCAATTTCATATACTCTCATATTAAGATCAACATGTTTTCACAGAATAGAACGGTCAAATATAGTGTGAACTTAAGGGATGTATGCTGGGTATGAATGCATGGAAAACGACTTTCATCAAGTCAGTGCAGACTGCAGACCCACAGGGTTCTGCCCAAACCAGTCGTAGTGCTGCTGTTACTCACCCACAGGCGTCAAAGACACACCAGTCGTAGTACTGCTGGAAAGGCACCTCGGCGTGGCATGCGGAGAACACGTCCTGCGTCATCACCGCACACCTCTTCCTGGCCCATGGCTGTCTGTGGGGGTTCAGCTGGGGAGAATAGGAGTTTAGTCAATCTTTGTGCGTGCGTAAATTTGTTTTCGATCATATGAACTGTATAGGCCTATATACTGTACTGTATCAATGACGCGTTGTGAGCTTGTAAGTCACCAATTTGGGGTATTTTGGGGTATCTTTTCAATCAACAAAGTTGATTAGTTTGATTAACTTTGTGTGTGTGTGTGTGTGTGTGTGTGTGTGTGTGTGTGTGTGTGTGTGTGTGTGTGTGCGTGCGTGCGTGCGTGCGTGCGTGCGTGCGTGCGTGCGTGCGTGCGTGCAGTGCAGTGTTCCACTCACTGTGCACGGGTCTGTGAGGTCCTGGTCTGCCACGTCAGGGCAGGAGGGGCTCATCTTCCAGGAGTTTCCAAACAGCTCGGGCGTGGACTCCATGATGCCCTGCCGTGTGGTGAAGTCGTTGTCGGCGTCGCCGTCAAAGTTACCGCACAGACCACCCACACGTCCCCGCAAGTGTGGCGCCAGGCGCACGTACACACGCATGCCTGACGGGGTAAGTAAGTAAGTAAATGTTATTTATACAGCCCTTCTCATAGATAATAGAGGCATTAAAACAATCAAAACAACAGGAAAATAGAATGTACTGAAATGAATCCCAAGACAGCAGACAAAATACATGCTACATACAATCTAGGACCTTCTCGCAGACGCTTGTTTGAACAGTAGGTTATTTAAAATAAATGTCCACAGAGTCCGCAGCTCTCGAGAAATGTGGCATTCCAAAGTTTGGGAGGTACATCCTGAAAGGCTCTGTCATTTTTTTGTTTTTAATTTGGAACGGGGAACGACTGGGGTGTGCGTGTGTGTTTGGGATAGGTGTAAGAAGGTACCTCCATCCCAGAGCAGAGTGACTCCCAGGCGAGAAGACAGGGAGACGAACAGACCAACTCTCTCCAGAGTCAAGCCACTGCCACTGTAGGACTTGGGCAGAGTCACTGGCATCCCATTCACTGTCACAGCTTTACCTGGAGAGAAATAAAGATACAAACATTACAGAGTTAGGTTCTGGTCCAGTTCAGGGGACTGCTTCCTTTTCCTCCCTCTTCTCTCCATGCTGATATTTAAATCTCTCTTTCCCACCCTGAATCTTTCCCCCTTTTCCATTTTCAGTTGAGCTTAGTTCCAACAAGCCCTTTTGTGAACATTTGCATAGGAGACAAAATGTTGTTTGCACAGTATGTTTGCCAGCAAGATAACTCGAGAATGGATTTTCTTGAAACTTAGAAAGATATAGAACAAAATATGTTGCATGGTGCGCGGGGTACACACACTCACACTCACACTCACACTCACACTCACACTCACACTCACACTCACACTCACACACACACACACACACACACACACACACTACCTCTCAGCAGGTGTATGACGGTGTTCCCCAGGCTGAGGGTGACAGACTTGGTGCAGGTGACCCCCGTGCTGCCGCAGGGCACGTTCTCCGCCGTGACGCTGAACAGGCCGTCCGCCTCCTGGGCCAACATGTACTGGCAGTCTCCCAGGAAGGAGTAGCTGCGTCCGTCGAACGTCACGTAGTGGGGGTCGCCCGTGGCCACGCACACGCCACCGCACGCGGCCTGGCCGCAGTGCCAGCGGCGCTCCTTACAGACGCTGAAGAGGAGTTGCGTTCATTCACAAGGATGATGCGGACGAGAGAGAAAAGAAAAGGAGGTAGAATTCATCATCAAAAGATATAATGTAGTTTTGTGAACAATGACATTCTTTCACTTTTCCATATGTTGTAATAGAAAGGTGAAAGAATGCTATTGTTCTTTACTTTTACATGTAGCCACTTTCAATCTTGATTCTTGCATACCCATTTCGGGCATGTTATTATAGTTGAAGATGTTCAATATGATGAGCTAGTTGTTTGGTTCATAACAAATTGTGGTATAAGCAAAATGTAAATACATACAGTCAATTCAATATAGTGAGATGATGCATTATAATCTGTACTAACGCTACTTAAATGGGTAAACATGAAAGAAATCCTACTGTACCATTTGTTGCAGTCCTTAGTAATGGTGTCATTGCTGTTGTAGAGTCGGCCATTATGATGGCAGGGACACTCCTCAGGTAGAACACAGCTATCCCCCTGTTTAAACATCAAGTATTGTTGAGACGCTGGTCCAGCATAACCTGACTCCGCCAGATACAGTAGTGGCAGTAGGGAGTTCCTCCTCCTGCTCCCATCTGGTCTCTCTCGGGCAGAGAGGATGTACTCCGATCAAATGCTGATCGGAGTGATAAGCGGCCGTATGCGGCTGCGTTGATCAGGCGGGATCAACGCGAGACTGGTGACGTATTGAAGCTACAGTACGAAGCTACAGTATGCCACAGTGCAAATGTAAACACAAGCTAACAAGACTACAACTCGAAATTATATGATATCCGATTTTTGTCCCGCTGCTTCGGGTTCATCGTTTCGTTTCTTGAGAGAGACCAGATGCAGCCAGGAGGAGGGAGTCAGGTTAGGTCCAGCAAGCATGCCAAGTAGTTTCCAAAACTATATTTTTTCTAATTGCCTACTGTATTTGCCTACTGTATACAAAATAATGAAACATCTAAATGTATCCACTCGTAAAGCTAAGATGAGCTAGTTGGATCTGAAGCAGTACAGAAATTATACAACTGTAGGAGGGTAAATATATAGTATTATTGTCCCACCAGCATCACGGTGCCCTGGGGACAGACACAGCCGGACAGTGGCTCTTGGCAGCCTCCCTGGAGGGCCGTGGAGCCCCCATGCTGTTGGCCAGGGGGGTCCAGACTGGAGCAGGTGAGGAGGCAGGAGCGTGGAGAATAGATCAGAGAGCCGGGACACTGGTTCATCCCCTCGCAGTGGTCCTCCGTGCAGTTCAACAAGCCCCGCTCACACACGCTGTTATGGGAGAAGGAGAAGAATACGTTGATGACAATTTTCCTTTGGTATGATCCGCAGTGTCCTTGAGGGGTTTCTGCTTGTTGCCATTGAAGATAAATGAGGAAAGGCAGGGTTGAGAGGAGACGGGGCTGAGGAAAACGTTGCAGTTATGTGATCAGAGCATGAATTGATGGGGTAAGGCAGAGGCGAGAAAACAACCAGGTGCTCGACGGACGTGCAGGTACAGTAGATACAAAAATATTAGAATAGTAAAAAGGTGCTCCTGGATCAATCAGGATAAGACATGTATTGAAAAAAAGGCTGAGATCCGGGAACTCTAGCCCTGATGAACATGTTGGTTCAATACAGATTCTTCTCCTTTTTAACTATTTTGTGTGCCTGGATCCTGGATCTTTTTTCAATTGATGATGGGGTAAATTTAGTAAAAGAAAAATAGTAGATTTTTTTTTGGTATTTTATCATGAACATTAGTGATTAAAGATAGGTTGAAAAGTGGTGAAGTGGTCCTTTAAGGTGAATGAATGCCCTCATTCATAATTCATATCAATATTATTATCTAATCAAGGTTTCCACATACTGTAGCAATGAGTCAGGTGATTGGTCAACAATATGGTTCACTACAATGCAACCGCACGCACGCACACGCGCATGCACGCGCGCACACACACACGCCACACTTAGCAGTCAATCAAACTGTTACTACTCCTATGCTGTCATTCAGTCAAAGCCGTACGTTGCTGGCACAGTGTACTGTAAAGTAAAATGAGCTGCAGTCATGATGATGTGGTGAAGAAATGCAATGAAATCAACCTATCCTGTGACCAAATGGAGCAGGAACATAGAGTGATTTCATCAGAGCTCTCACACCACCAAGCTCTCATTTGAGTAGATCTACACATTCTTCATGTTCATTGTCTTTGGTATAGATAGAGGATTTAAAAAACATTTTTAGATCCGAGGCTGATTCTACAAAGGCCTTCTAAATCCTAACGTATGTTTCTATATACATAGATACAAATATTGTATACGTCCATTTATTTCAAAGAGACAACGTGCCTCACGGCTCCTGTGTGTAGCCTTCAAGCTGATAATTGGTGGTACAAGCATTGTGCATGCCATACGGATGCTTGTCGATGCAAGTTGACACTTCTGCTTTACAAATTGGAGGCGTGTTGAATAAGCAATTCGAAGAAAGATGTCTTCGGGAGAATTAATCGCACAGAAAATAAATAAGCCAGTGTGTGCAAGGACTTCCCATTCAGGACGGGAACAGCCTTTTGGTGTTTTGACCATTCTGGACGGGAACCCCTGCTGGGGTTCTTGTTGCTATGTACAGGTACAGTATATATCAGCATAACATTGTTGTAATATTTGAAGTTTTTCAGAAAACAATGGTCAGGATTTAGAAGGGGTTTTTTTTTAGAATCGGCCTCAGTCCTAAATGGGGTGTCTTCAATGTCACACAAGTGTAATGACTGGGTCTAACTACCACTTCAGGTCCTGTCCTGTAAAGATTCTGTTCACTCTCCTTTCACTTTGACTAAAGCAAAAACATATTATAAAAGATATTGGGACAGAAACCTGCGTCTTTGTCTGAGCCTATACCATCATGTTGTAGCTTCATTAAAGTCCTTTTGTATTGAGAAAGGGGTCAAAGGACAAAACTTGCTGACTCATTCCGAGTTGCTATCACGATGTCCAGTGTCCACACATGATAAAGCATGCCGCTATAAAGAGGCGAGGGTTGTTTTATGATAAGTAAATAAGCAGTCCCTGTTCTCTTTATTGTCCTGCCTGTTGTTTTATGAGTCTACCAGGACACTGTTTTTGAGTGTCTATAGAATTAATCACTGTCCCTAGTTTGGAAAATAAAGTGATTCTGAAGGGACAAGGAGACAAACGGGAGCATTCGCAGCCTTTAGAAGATACCATCATTCATGGAGAAGATAAGTCGTTGAGTGTTCTACCCGCTGTCAACAACAATGGATGGATGGATAGACCTACTGTTCAAACATATAACTTGTTAACTGCTTGTTGGTTGTTTATTTGTGCCGTTGAGCTTGTTTTGTTTTTTTGTCTGTGGGTCTTCGTTTTGGTGTGTCTGTCTACCTTCTGTAGTCTATACAGCACTGCACTTTATTATGAATACATTTGACTTGACTTGACATGATCAATGATAAAACCTGAATGTCCTGATACAGCCAATTATCACTCCCCATGCAGATGTTACTGTACAACAGCATAGAATTGTGGTGCACACGCAGATCCGACACGCCAAAGATCTGACATGCGGAAATCACCCGTCGTTCCCAAACATCCGTTGGTCCGACATGCATTGCTCCGTGCTTGCGGTTAGGGTTAGTTTAGGGTTTGAGGTAGGTTGTCGGTCTAATGACAGTCGGACTAATAGTCTTGACTAAAGCCTGTACCCATGAAATGTACAAAGTGTAATACAAATACAGTACAGCACATACCAGGTGTTGCAGTTACTCTGAAAGATTTCACCGGGCTGATAGGTCTTGTCTCCGTGCACGCAGGGGCACATGCTGACGGGCACACACTGGCCCTGGTCGTCCTGTACGAGGCCCGGGCGACACTGGCACCCTGGAACACAGCTCCGGCCACCCTCCTCCTCGCCCCCGGCGTCCTCCACCTCACAGGTCCAGCCCTGCCGCAGGTCTAAGCAGGAGGCCCCACACGCACGGCCACACTCCTGGTACACCTGTCCCCCTGAGCACCGGACCGCTGAGGAGAGGAGAGGAGAGGAGAGATGGTGTTTATACGAGTTTATGTCAGGTGGTCCTTATTGAATACACAACATAACACAAGGTAAATGCGACATAACAATTAAGAACCGTTAAGCTTAAGACATGGTATTAATATCAGGGGCCGACATGTGTACGAGACTTGAAAACATTTAAATGTTTTTTTTCTTTTTTTCTTCGGCTTTCACCTTTATTTTATATTTTTTATGGAGGGACAGACAGTAGGCTGACAGGAAATGGGGCGAGAGATGGGTGAGTGACATGCAGTAAAGGCCGTTGGGATCGGGAGTCAAACCTGTGGCACACTGCCAGACTGGATTACCAGCCAAGGTGCCTGGACCGCTGAGCCACGGCCCAGGCCACTTCAAAACATTTAAACACAAACTGAAGCATATGTCTTGGTCGGAGACCCATAATAATAAACCACTAAACCAACAGTCAGTCGTCCACTTACGGCAGAAAGTGTTGTTGCGCCAGTGAACGGGGACCCCCTCTTGGGCACAGTGTCGTGCATAGGCAGTGAGGACGTTGCAGTGGCAGGACTTCTGGGGGGCACAGCCACACACCTCAGACAGACACAGACGAAGGTACGGCTCCCTCTCCACCACGTCATGACAGGCCTAGACCAGACATTAGAGGAGAGGATTCGGGGGAAGATTATAGGAAGATCAGGCAGAGAATGAGAGATAGAAAGTATTGATGACATAGAGAAAACACACACACGCACACACGCACACGCACACACACACACACACACACGCACACACACACACACACACGCACACACACACACACACACACACACACACACACAAAAATATATCACATTCACCAATACGTTCTCACTCTCAACTCGGCAGGCTTCAGAGACGAGAATGAATGATCTCTTTCCATTGTCAATGAAAAGGGGAATGACTTGCACACCACACGCACGCACGCACACGCCACAAACCTGGAAGACAGGACTATGAATGATTGAGCACACGCTGTCTGCATGGTGTCTCTGCTGGGTGTAGGTGGTGCAGGTGTCTGGAGGTGGTCCTCCTGGTAAACTACAGTGTCCTGTGGTGAACTTGGCAGCAAAGGATGACACGCTGCTCTCCACATCTCCCTCTGGGGTGGTGAAGTCATCGTGCTGATTCCAGGTCAGTGTGCCACACAATCCACGCACCTTGAACACAGGATGTCAACCAGCACAGTCAATAAATGCAATGCAAATCCCAGAGCACTGCTAGTGCTTCGACCCCAGGGTAAAACAACTGCAGTTGCCATAGATAAAGCTTGCAAGTATCCCAGGGAACCAATGGTTAATCCTGAGCCATGTGGCCCATACTGTCAGAAGCCAAGCATTGGGTACCATGTTTATAGTCTTTGTTGGTATAACACAGCTGGGGATTGAACCCCGACCTCCCAATGTGAGGGCAGAACATTATGGGTCGGGACCCATTTGTGGGTCGCGGCCAAAATTGTATGGGTTCCCTTATTATTATTATTTTTCATTAATTAAAAACAAATTCAATGATTTTCTTCCAGTAATTTCATGAAGAAATCAAAGAAAAAGCAAAGAAATTCCAGAAATTAGAAATCAAATGTAAAGTAGTAGTGAAAATAGCCGATCTACTCGCTCACAACATAGTGCGAAGCGAAACGTTGTGAACTTGTATTATATTTTAACTATAGTTTGGGACCCTAAAATGTGTCTTTTGGGTCACAGGCTAAAAGGTTTGGGAACCACTGCTCTAACCACACCACGAGGCCACTGACCTGGTTCTAATCAAGCATCCCCTATATACTGTTTTAGGGACTCAAAGTGGACTGAATCACAGATCCTTCCAAGGCATGGATGAACGTTACCTTGCTTGCGAAGCCAGGCTGCAGAGTGATGAGGGCCAGGGGCCCGTCCAGATGCCAGAGCAGCTGGGCACCAAAGGTCTGGACCAGGAGGAAGGACGACGACGCCCTGCGTACCACCAGGTCCCCTGTCACCACAGGCAGCGTCTCCCTCTGGCCATTCAGCGTCACTGCTCCTGGAAGAAGAAGAAAAACAACAGCGATGTAATGTATCGTAGCGTAACACAAGCCAGCGTAACATTACAACGTTACATTAAGATAACCTAATGTACATGTTGTGCTTTCTTACTAAGAAATAACAAAGTGTATGTGAACCTTAAAGAACAGATCCAAGTGTACAAGTAAGTTCACTGTAAACCTCTCTCTCACACACACACACACACGCATGCACGCACGCACGCAAACACACACGTTCACCACTCCAGTCACTCACCAGTGTCTGTGATGGTAACTGTGGTACGGAGTGCAGTGATTGACACCTCCTTCAGACAGCCCATCCCTCCGCCTCTTCCTGTCCCACACTCCCCACAACGTATGTTCACCACCAGTTTCCTGTCCACAAAGTCCTGAAAACACACACACACACAGTTAAGCTCATCAGCTCATCATTCACTGAAATAAAATGCGTACGGTATGTGGTGTGTAGCCTACTACTAGGTCGGAGAGGTTTATTGTCGGTATCAGCCAGACTGCGGGAGTCCATCCCCGTTACAATGCGCTAGACCCCTGGGAGAAGGAATGCTGAAGAGGATAACTACCTATACCATCAGCTCCCAGTACTTAACGCACGTCTCGCCATACCCAAGACGTGCTAGGAATGCACTGATTTGTCGTTGCCCGAGATCAAACCCCTGACCTTGTTGTGGTTGAAGGGGCGGGCGCTCTACCAACTGAGCTATACACGGACACACGTGGTGTGTCGTATGTATGTGGTATGCATGTGTTGTGTGTTAAGTGTACAGGTGTGTATGCGGCATCCTACCTCCACTGCAGTGAAAGGACAGTCTCCTCCCTGCACAGAGAAGCTCTTCTTGTCAAAGGTGCTGACGTGTAGGGCTCCCATTAGGCTGCACTGGGCTGCACACCTCTCCCCAGTACACTGCCACTGGCCTGCTCTACACACACTGGAGACCACAAGGAGGATGGAGAGAGAAGAGAGATATAGAAAATTACAGATAGGAAAACACACACACACACACACACACACACACACACACACAGTCGTAGGTAAAGGAAGGTCACCGGTCGACCCTATAGGCTCCCCCGAGCAAGATGCGATCATCTGAGCCATCTGAACAAGCCACCTGCCGGAACAAACGCAGACAATAAATGTTCCCACACTCACCAGGTGTTGCACCTCTGCTGTATGCTGTCTCCCGGCTGGTAGGAGCGTCTGCGGTGGAAGCAGGGACAGTCGTCCCTCTTCAGACAGACGCCCTGGTGGAGGACGTAGAGGCCGGGGGGACACTCGCAGCCCCCGACACACTCCTCCCTGCACTGGGCCGAGGCCGCGGCCGGCCCCAGGGCCTGGGGGGACGTGCAGCTGGGCGGACAGGAGGACACGCAGTCTGAGAACACCTGGCCGCTGGGACACACGCGGCCTGAGAGACGGACAGAGACGAGAAGAATCTGGTTGACTTTTTGCAGAATAATATGCACAGAACCTTGATTTATATACGGTGCTTTACAGCAGTGGTTCCCAAACGTTTAGGGTCGAGACCCAAAATAGAGATTAGACGTTTGGCCTGGGACCCAAACTAGTGAAAATAGCAGATCTATAAAGCGCATAATGTGTCGCTTCGCACCATGTTGAGAGCTTGTAGATCAGCTATTTTGACTACTTCTTAAGTATTAGTATTTTTTATTCATTGGATTGTCTTAGATTTGTTTGTTGAATTCTTTAAAAGAAATCTTTTGAAATATATATATGTTTTTTTTTAATGTAAGAAAAGAAAATATGGATTTTTACTTGAGAATCCATAAAAAATTGGTTTACACTATTTATATTGATTTGGGAAACATTTGAGCCTAATTCAAACCCACAACAACCTCGCATGGATCCAGATCGACCCAGAACAACATAAAAGGCTCTCTCCCGTTTAGTTTACCGCAGAGCGTGGCGCTCCTCCAGGTGACGATGACATGCTGCTGGGCACACTCGCGGGCGTAGCTGGCCAGCGTGTCACACACGGCGGCCTGCCTCTGCTTGGGCCCGAGGCTGCAGAACAGGTACAGGCAGGTGTCCACGTAGGCCGCTGGCTCCACCTGAGGCAACAGGGACACAGTGATGTTCTTCAGACCTGGGTACGCTCGTATCAAACAACAGCAGCAATACTACCACTACTGCTACTACTACTAATAATAATAATACTACTACTATTACTTATAACACTACTACTACTACTACTAATAATAATAATAGATGGATATACAGAGCTAACACTCATTTAAGGCAAACACTGAGGGAATTGAGGGACAGCGAGATCCCAAAATACGTCGGCAGATTGCACTAAGCGCTGTAGGTCATTTTCTGTGCAGACCACCTGACCTGACTCAAAATGTATACAGATACACCTATACATTGAATACATATACGTGGGATTGATAATGTAGTTGTTCTTTTGTCTGTGGCTGGAAAGGTCAACGGTAAAGCTAGGAAGGGACAAGCATTTGTCTATGTAGGCCACTGGTAATGGTAATATTGGATGATAGTGCAGACAGAGAGAGAGATATCTCCATTCATCACTCATTAACCCAACATATGAAACTACTTATTTCATTTCACCGCCCGATAACAGCTCACAGATTTCAACGGCAATAAAGTTCACGAGAGCAAATAAATAATAACCCTTTTGACAGCTTTAAATGTCCAAGACTGTAAGAAGCTTGATACAAGCACGAGACTTCCTGTGCAGGCATTGATAAACCCTACTGTATATAAAAGTGGAGTGGACCGGGGTCCCCCAGGGCTCTATACTTGGTCTGGACCTTTTTCCCCCTCTACACCAAATATCTTGAAAATAGCTCATCCTACTTTTACATACTTTTACATCCAGCAGGTCCTACTACTGTACTATTTATGCATCTATTTATGTAAATGGTAATTTATATAGCGCCTTTATCCAAGGCACTTTACAGAGATTGTGCATTACATTCACCCATTCGCACACACATTCACACACTGATGCCGGAGGAAACCATGCAAGGCACCAACCTGCACATCAGGAGCAATTAGGGGTTCAGAGTCTTGCTCAAGGACACTTCGACACGAACTCTGGGGGAGCCCGGGTTTCCATCCGGTCACTCTACCCCTGAGCCACTGTCGCTTTCTGTATCGCTTTCTGTACAGCATCGAGATATTCCATTTGTGGGAAAACATTTATTTGACAATATTTAGTGCCAGTGAGTTGTGAGTTGTGACTGACCCGGGGGTGGCAGTGTCTGAAGGGATCCTCCAGCAGCCGGTGACACATGGCCTCGGCCTGTCTGCGCAGCTCCACGTCTCCTGTGACGTCGCAGCTGTGACCCAGCTCAGCTGCATCGTTACAGCCCTGATGACGACAACAGACACACTCACTTAAACGCATGCTAGAGGAGGTGTTTAGGCTTTATGCAGCATTTGTAACCTCTTAAACCCTATAAAGGCCTATTCATACTCCATATTGATAAAGGTGACCACCGAAACGGTGGTTAGTACTAAAAACACAGAGAAGTGCTGGGGTAAGCAGTGAGTGGCTTATCACCGCAGCTTGATGTCATGTTGTAGAGTATGAATAAGCTTTAACCCCCCCCCCCCAGTTAATTCCGCCTCTCGTTTCGATTGGTCGGTCGAAAAAGTTGACATTAATGAGGGGCACACTTAAACATGAGGCATGGTGCTGGAATGAGGAGAGCTCCTATAGCACTTATTTGAAACGGAAATGCATAAGAGAAAGCCTCTGACAGCTAAAAAAATAAATAAAATAAAAATCTCTTTCTGTGGACACGGCCCCTATACAACTGCAGAGCCAGCCACCATTGACAAAAGCCATTGCTAAGTACCTAGCTATCTGGATAAAAGCAAAGACTCAAATTGGACTTGTGTGCAATGCATCACACAGACAGGCTGCAGTAACCTAGAAGTTGCACAGAAGTGTTAATGGAATTGTGTAATGAGTTCAGTGCAGTACCTCAGTCTGTTGGTCAGGTACTCTCCATGAATTTCCAAAGCTAGCAGCATACGGGGACACAGCTCCACTCATTGTGGTGAAGTCATCTGTAGATCGCAGAAAAAGTTAACAGTACAGCATAAGTGTGCTTCAAAGCACGATTACATGAAACAATGAGGAAGGTTTTCCATGGGGCAATGATGAAACGGTTAACCTTTCCTCATTTACTAACATGAGTAAATGAGGAATAGTTGCAACTTTACAATAACATCATAATAGTATATTATATAAACTAAATACTTAACAAGTCATAGTAAGTAGTTTACTAATATTATTCTTATGCTTATTCATGGTCTAATAAATATGTATATGTTATAAATCCTTAATGTAAAGTTAACATGTCGTTAATAACTCATTTACTAACCGTTTATGAATGATTGATGAACTAGTAAAGCATAGTAATACATATCTAACTAGCTGTTAACAAATAACTGATTAACTAATAGTTTATGAATGATTGACTAGTTACAACGAATAGTTATTAAAAAGTAGGCTTACTACCGGGCATTCTTGTGTGTGTGTGTGTGTGTGTGTGTGTGTGTGTGTGTGTGTGTGTGTGTGTGTGTGTGTGTGTGTGTGTGTGTGTGTGCACGTGTGCATGTGTGTGTGTGTCTGTCTGTCTCACCATCAGCGTTGTTGTTATAGACGCCACAGAGCCCCCTGGTGGCAGCCATGTGTTCAGCGGTGACCGTCAGGTAGACAGTGTTAGCCAGGTCAAACTTCACCCTGACCCCCAGACCAGACTCCACAAAGACAAAGTCCCCCAGCCAGTAGACACTCACTCCTGGATGGAGGAACAAGACACCACAAGGTGACACATACGCTTAAGCAATATTACACGAGAGGGTGTGGTTTAACGTGATTATTGCCACGACAGTTATTATAAACCACACCCTCGAGTGTAATATTGCAATTATACAACAGTTACCCTTAAAACTAAGAAAATCGCTGAAAAAACATATTTTTTTAATGACAGATGTAGTCACTACGACCACAAAATTATGTCCCAAGAAAATAGCTATCCTAGCCACCGACTTTGCTGCGGTCTGGGAAAACAGAGCAGCTGAATTATTTGTTTTGATCCACGGCTAGAAGGCTGTTTCAACCAATCAGATTGCTTCCTCGAAACGACCTGTGGTATAATATACGTTTTCTCAGTTCTGCTCTGGATGCGTGACTTCGAGGACATTATAAGCACATTGATTGTGTTGTGGGCGGCGCCGCAATTGGCTCGCAGGCACAGACACACAAACATCCATTTATTTGTTTTGATTTTGTGATGAGTGAAAAGTACCGTTTTGGAAGAGTGGCTCTCCGTGAGGAACAGGGAGGTTGTTGAGAGTAACGTTACGGTGACGGACCGATACCAAGTCTAGACCCAGCATCATCCTGAGAGCCTGATGGGGACGCGCACACGCACACACGCGCGCACACACACACACACACACACACACACACACACACACACACACACACACACACACACACACACACACACACACACACACAGGTAAGCGGATATTTGTATTGCAATGCTGTCAACAGCCTAATGTAATGCAAAGTGGGTCACTTTAAGTGACAGAACAAATTGACAATGCATGTAATGCCAAGAAACCTAAAGTAATGCAAATTGACAGAACAATGACCTCCTAATGTAATGGCAATGAACTGAATAATGACCTAATGCAATGCAGAGTGACAGAACAAATTGACAATGCACGTAATGCCAAGAAACAGAACAAAAACCTAAAGTAATGCAAATTGACAGAACAATGACCTGCTAATGTAATGGCAATGAACAGAATAATGACCTAATGTAATGGCAATACACAGAATAATGACCTAATGCAATGCAGAGTGACAGAACAATGGTACAGTAGCTAGCTACTGTATGCAAGCTCCAGAATAAACATATTTGAATGAGTACTGACCATTTCACCTTAGCAGTATAGACAAAATAAACATGAATTTTCATTGCAAACCTCTGTATCTCGGTGATTGTTTCCATACAGTTCAGACATTGAACACAACAACAATCCATTGCACTTTACCTTGCTGCATTCTGCCCTGCCGTCGCAGGCCGTGCTGATGTAGACGGCCCAGGTGCCGTCCGTGGACGAGGCCAGCAGGTAGGTGCAGCTGCCCTGGAAGTGGAAGTGCTTCCTGTCAAAGGAGCGATAGTGGGCCCCTCCCCAGCTCATGCAGGTGGCCGACGCCTGTGGAGCTCTGGAGCTCCCCAGGAGACCCCCGCGCACCAGGGGGGAGGACTGGGAGTCTGGAGAGAGAAGGGGTGATGATGATCAATGTCTTGTTGTGCCACGAATAGATTCAGATATCAGCATCAGGGTTCTTGGTGCTGCCATGGAGACCCTCATCACGCGCAGAAAAGGGACAACAGGAGGTCTAAAAATATAATACATTAAGCTTTACAGGGAGGGAAGAGTGCACAGGAAAAGAACGAATGGTGAGTGAGTGAGGGGGGGGGGGGGGGGGTGGATCTGCCACAAAGAGAAGCAGAGGCGTTTAGAAAAGACAGATGCTTGCAGAGTCAGGTACAGAGAGTAAAACAATTATTTGTCTAGTTCTTTATTAGACACATCGGTCCATTTCCCAACCCCAGGCCCTTTACTCTGGATTAGCATGTACGTCAGACACAGTGGCCTTGCTTGGATTTATTAGAGTTATTTCCCAGTGTATATATAGTACACTACTCTACTCTACTCTCTCTGTAGTAGATCCATTATTTAAGTGACTGGCTGCTATCATGTCTTGCTAAACACTTTGCTTTGTAACGCAAAATCAGCAGAGAGTGATCGACGTTTGCGCTACTCTATGCCGAATTGAAGTGGACTCGGACCCAGACTTTTTCTTTTCTCTCCCTGGAAATAAAAACGTCTGGGTTTCCGAGGCTACATGTGGTGTGACTCAGTCTGTAATCCATTGCCTGGAAGACTATAGGTTTTGGGGGGAGGACTAACAAACCAATTCCACCCACCTCTCAACAGGACCACAGGACCCTGCCACGTAAAAAGATCGTGCTACAGAAACCCAGAAATCCAACTGGAATAGAGTACTAGCCTCTGACTTCAACTCTTGGCGTTAAGCCAATAGTGTGTACAGA
Source organism: Protomyctophum parallelum (assembly GCF_964188405.1). Classification (NCBI taxonomy): domain Eukaryota; kingdom Metazoa; phylum Chordata; class Actinopteri; order Myctophiformes; family Myctophidae; genus Protomyctophum; species Protomyctophum parallelum. The sequence continues at coordinate 16,344,579 of NC_139712.1, read as the reverse complement.
GAAATAGCTTGACATTCAAATCATTAATAGAGGAGGGGTTAACTTGTCTTCCACTGATCCAAATATGATCCGAGGCTATCCAATTCAAGTAATCCATCTGCCGCAATATTTTCCACGTGGGGAAAACAAACACCTATTGTTAGGCCAAGAGGGAATCCCGCCAGAGGAGATACAGTAACAGGCTCTCGTGTGTGAAGTCACTGACCAGGCAGCAGGGTGTAGGTACAGGACAAGCAGGTGTGGTCGGAGGCATTCCTCCAGCTGAGCCCCCAGAGGCTGCTACAGCACTGCTCCATGGCCATCAGAGAGGCGTTGTGGACCCCAGGAAACTCCTCGCAACTCCATGTGGAGAAACACTGTCCACGGATACCCACACCTGGATGGAGGTGAGGTGGATGGAAACACAGAGACAGGGTTAAGTACAGGGTGACACTGTATTTAGCAGCTTTGCTGCTATAGGTGGTTTCAACTTGCCAATGTGTGTTTTACCACCGTTTTTCAACATGGGGACTATACCAAATGGACCCTTATGGGTCTGTATAACTCACAGAATGTACAATAAAATAAAACATTCATGGTAGGCTAGCTAACAGCTGTTTATGTTGTTTCAGAATGGTTAGAAATACATGACAGTGATTATCGTTGACAGTATGACGTCTTTAAACTAAATACACCAGGTTGCCTAATAATGTCCTCTCTGGAACATACGCAAATACCAAGCCAGAGTTGTTTGGATCCCAGCCCTTACCTTGAGAGCAGCGCGGGCCTCCCCAGCCCTCACAGCAACCTCTCACCGTCTTATTCACTCGCTGAGTCTCCGTCTCTGGAGGTCTGAAGAAGACGCACAGATCAGGGTTAGACTAGGCCTGTCACAATTATTACATAATCACAGGCGTGTCACAATTATTACAATAATCGCCTAATCGCAATTATTTGAGCTGATCACAGTTATTTTTGCATAATCATTAACCGCTTCCACGTTGAAAGTTTTCCATACATTTTCAAACTTTTTTCAAAAGCAAGCTTGTAGATCAACTACTTCCGCTATTTTGTACATTTTTGGAAAGAAAAAGGTATTAAATATGATTAAATGTGTCTGTATATTTAAATTCTTTGCCTGTGCAATTTGTGATTACGAAGCCTAAAAGGCAAAAAGGGAAATTGTAACCAATGTTCAACGCAAAAAAAAACAATTAAATCGTTAATCGTCAACTTAAATTTGTAATCGTGACACAGTAAGTCACACAGTAAGTGAGACCACAATCGGCTCTGTTGAAACAGTGGACCGAAAACGTGGTTAAATTACTTGTACAGGTAGCAGGACGCGCTGGGCCCCCGCTGTTTGTAATAGAGTGCTTAGTTGTACAGGTAGCAGGACACGCTGGGCCCTCGCTGTTTGTAATAGAGTGCTTACTTGTACAGGTAGCAGGACGCGTTGGGCCCCTAGCTGTTTGTAATAGAGTGCTTACTTGTACAGGTAGCAGGACGCACTGGGCCCTTGCTGTTTGTAATAGAGTGCTTAGTTGTACAGGTAGCAGGACGCACTGGGCCCTCGCTGTTTGTAATAGAGTGCTTAGTTGTACAGGTAGCAGGACGCACTGGGCCCTTGCTGTTTGTAATAGAGTGCTTAGTTGTACAGGTAGCAGGACGCACTGGGCCCTCGCTGTTTGTAATAGAGTGCTTACTTGTACAGGTAGCAGGACGCACTGGGCCCTTGCTGTTTGTAATAGAGTGCTTACTTGTACAGGTAGCAGGACGCACTGGGCCCTCGCTGTTTGTAATAGAGTGCGATGCCGTCGTCGCCGCCGTGCTTGCTACGCATCCTGTCCACGTCCAGCCTCCAGTCCTGGGTGTTGTAGCGGTACACCGCGGAGCAGCTCACCTCCAGCTGCAGGCGTGGAGACAGCACCCGCTCCACTCTCTCCTCCTCCGTGCGCTCACACCAGTGTCTGGAGAAGAGAGGAGCACCATTCAAAAACGAGGCACATTTACTACACTAAACTATCAGGGATTATTATTAGAGGCTTATTATAATACTTGAACACAGTGTAGCACATAACATCGGCACCGTGATAGCACAACAATAGAGATTGAGAGTACATATTCAATCTCAACTTATAGAAATGTTTATTAAATTGTTAATATAAATTGTATTATAATTATTATTATTAATAATAATATTATTATATTTAATAAATAAAACATTACTTTTGTAAATTAATCACAATCAAATTAAATCACTACTAGAAGGATAATTTAACAGCCTACTTTAAAAAGAATATTACAGAAAATGTTGCCTCTTCACACATTTTGAATACTAATGTTGCCAAGGCTTAGCCGTATAATTAGCACAAGGCCCAATGCCCTTATCCATATCATATACATTTTTAAAGCGCAAGTGCTAATCAAGAATCAATATCAGAAGGTAATGTAAATGCTGTAATTCTATGGGTATCATGACCAGAGAAGGAAAATAGATGACCCCATGTAGCTGTATGAATCTCTATTTATCTCACTAGCATCATCTCATCCAATATAATCTTCTGTTTTATTACCTTCACTGAATTTATGTGGCATGACAGCGTCTATTTTCAACAAAAACAGTGAACACGTGCCACGTAGCAATGCAACATGTTATCTACTTAGCTTGAAAATCAGTCACTGTTGGCAAGCAACACGGTCTGTCATGCGATAACAGTCCACAGTGAAATACCCAATACGCTCACAATGGTTGCAATGCAATTGGTTTGGCTGTGTTGCTTTTTTCGTGCAATTTGATGAAAATGTTTGAATATTTCAGAACATTGTAGGGACGCCAGTTTGGAAGTGGCCATTAAGTACTGTTTGAACCCACCCAATGTATACATACCCCATTCCCAAGACCATGTGCAGTCCCAGCAGAGACAGGAGCACAGTCAGTGACTCCATGGTCTGCCCTCTGGAATGCTGCTGATTAAACTTCCAAGAAAGAGGGTTACAACCATGAGCATCAGGTACAGACATACAGTTGTAACATCACATACCTTTTAACCAAGCAAAGCTAAGATATTCATTTGTAATGCATTCTTGCTCACGGATGATGCATAAACTCATAATGCAATAATCATTAAAATGTATAATCAAGGAGAATTCAAGTGTAAAAAAAACTAGTTGGTAACATTTGCAATATCCTAATACAGGTATATAATGGATATAATGGTATAATCATAATCAATCAGATCAATTATTGCAGCTTTATGCGGCGCAATTATTTTTGCTAACAGCAAGCAGAGATTAGCAACATTAGGAAAATAAAACTCCAAACACATCAAGTAAACAGAAAATGCTATTTGGAAATAATAAATAGTCAAATCAAGAGGTGGCGTCAAAAACATGATGCTTAAAGCTCCAAATATTTAAAAACGAAAGTTTAAAACCGTAGAAGGGACGTGTCTTATCACGTTAACTAAATGTAATGTTTAGTAGAATTGACTAAACTCACCCTTTTCTTATCATTTATACTAGCTACTTTGTTTAATGGTGAGCTATTTAAAGAGCGTCCTTACAGGACAGAATTTCTAACCAAGTATACGTGTTGCACACTGTATGTCATTCCTCTTCTCTGAACTTCTTCTACCCTCAACAAATACACAGCTAAAAAAAAAAGAAGAAAAGAAAGATGTCCTTACCGCTGAATTGCTTTCAGATGGATCTGAAAGCAGGTGTCTGAGGAATCCTTTTACTTGTTATGTTATTTTTCCTATAACTTATATCGTTGTAGTTGTTGTTCTGTTGTGATATATTCCTCAGTGTGGTGATATGTTGCCATGTAGGGAGACGGTAGCCCCTAATGCTGGTTTTTAAACGTGGGGTGCGATTCCCGGGTTATAAAGCGCCATCTGAGGCCCTAGCCATTGGCGACCAGGCCCAAGGTCACAGCTGGGAGCGATGCCATTGGTCACTGGACCTATGACACATCTTCTAGGCCCGCCCCACCAAAGAGTAAAGAACACTTTAGTTGAAGAAGCCTTTGAGAGGCTTGTGTGTGTGTGTGTGTGTGTGTGTGTGTGTGTGTGTGTGTGTGTGTGTGTGTGTGTGTCTACCTTCTGTTGCTTCTGTTGTGATTCGCAACGTATTTGTGCGCATGTCTGTCAGTTTGCATTTGTGTGGCTAACATGTTTGTCAATGCACATCTCTCATTTGCATGTCTGTCTCCCTGTGTGTTTGACTGTGTGTGTTTGACCGTGTGTGTGTGTGTGTGTGTGTGTGTGAGGGTGTGTGTGTGTGTGTGTGTGTGTGTGTGTGTGTGTGTGTGTGTGTGTGTGTGTGTGTGTGTGTGTGTGTGTGTGTGTGTGTGTGTGTGTGTGTGTGTGTGTGTGCGCGCGCGTGTACATTGACTGATTAATTGATTGATCGATTTTTTTTGACTGATTGGTTGACGTTTTTATTGACAAGAATGCGTGACAAGAATGCAGAATTTGTCAAAAGCGTATTTGTTTATAAAGAGCTTATTTGTATTGTGGTCCTTTGAGTGCAAATGTGTGTGAACTGAGTACCGTATGTTTGGGGGTAGCAGAGACATTCATACAATTTCAATGTACTAGACAACATAGAAAAAGTAGAACTGCACTCTGTCGAGTGCATACTTGCTTGTTGCACACTACAGTAGTAGGCCATAAATGGCCTACTAGTGCGCAAGCAGAGCGCGCAAGTATACTTTCGACCGCTACAAACTGTCAAATCTTAGTTTCTCTGTGAAGGAACGTTTGAAATGTTGATTAGGTTTAACTATTTGCTACCTACCTACTTTATGCATGTTACGTAATGACTACTTGTGCCTGATATGGCAGTGGTGCCAGATTACATACATGTATACATAAGAGCATTACCTTTAATTCTCCCAACACTAAAACATATCGTCATTACGTCACCATCGAAAACCAATTACACTCTGGCATTGGGTCCTTTAATCCACATCTTTATTACGTCATCATCATATATATGTAATTTGTAAGTTGATTAGCGGTATACTGTGGTTACTTTGCGCCAAAAACCGTCCCAGCCAACCCGCCACTTTTGATACGTATGCAAATAAAACAGCAAGTTGTGCCTGATTTGCAGGGACCAGATTACATACATGACCATATTTCTTACGTCATCATTGAGAGCTAGTCATACATATACTATATATATGTAATTTGTAAGTTGATTAGCGGTATACTGTGTTTACTTTGCGCAAAAACCGTCCCAGCCAACCCGCCACTTTTGATGCGTATGAAAATAAAACAGCAAATTGTGCCTGATTGGTTGGGACCAGGTTACATACATGTATACACAGGAACATTACCTTTAATCCTCCCAACACTAAAACATATCGTCATTACGTCACAATCGAAGACCAATTAATATATGTAATTTGTAAAATAAAATAGCAAATTGTGCCTGATTTGCTGGGACCAGAGTACATGGTGTGTATATGTATAACTAGCTCTCAATGATGACATAAGACATATGGTCATGTATGTAATCTGGTCCCAGCAAATCAGGCACAATTTTCTGTTTTATTTGCATACGCATCAAAAGTGGCGGGTTGGCTGGGACGGTGCATACGGACCGGGCGAAACTATTACTTGCGCTCTCTGCTTGCGCAAGTAATTACTCACTTTACAAATATAATCTTACAACTCAACACGTGCACACTGCACACGCGTGTACATTTGTGTGTGTGTGTGCATGATGTGTTTGTGCGTGCGTGCGTGTTTGCGTGCTGGAGAGAGAGGTAGGATAGGAGAGTGAAGTGACTTCACCCTCTGGATGAAGAGATGTTTGTTGGAGCCTAATCCTATAAAGAGAGGCGTTACGGGAAGGGTGGTGGGAGTTTATTTAATGAAGCATGTCAATAGACATGGGGCCGGGGGGGGGGGTGGGGGGTGCTTTCAGTCTCACCAATATCCCACACGTAACCTCCCGACCCTGGCCTCAAACACAGCTGTCACCACAGTACAACTTGAACTGATTTGGGTGTCGTCGTCACAAGTGTCTGCAATCGTGTCACGAGAAGTGGGAGGTTGCTGTGGAGTGGTGTAGATTAAAAAGGTCACATGTCATCAATGACCTCTCCTTCCCTTTTTTCCTTCTAAGGCTGGCTCGTCTCTCTTAAATCCTCTGAACTTGGTATACTAATATGTAGTTGACCAAGGTCAGCGCTGTACTTGGACCACTCTTTTTTTCCCCCTCTACAACAACAGTACAATATTGACGCACTGAGTAAGAATTAGTCACATTTACTGGTACAAGGGAGGGGGGGGGGAGAAAGAGAGGGTGAGAAGAGACAGATTGTGAGGAGATTGTCCGTTCAGAGATCCAGACCAGCTCAGCGAGGGAAAGAAAATCTCCAACTCTCATCATCTCCTGTGCCTTTCAGCAAGGCTCTTTTCAAATATAACGGTTCAATAACCTGGAACCCAGAAGGCCTGTGAAAGGTTTGTTGTTGTTGTTTACATTTTCATTATAATCAGAACCAGGGAGGTATTTCATAAATAAAACAAATTAAATAAAACAAGAATAGCTGATCTAAAAGCTCACAACTAAGCTTGTGAGCCAGCTATTTTTAGAATACATTTGAAAGTGTCACTTCTGCGTTCTGGTCCCATGCAATGCACATCTCAGGGTTAGAAGCCACAGGTTAGTTTTTTTAACTAACCCGTGGCACTAATCTTTGCCCATATCCCATTACAACACAACAGTGGTCCCCAGGTTGATCCTTAGTCAAGGTGGTGGTCCCTGGTTCACAATCAGTTGAAAACCCCTGTTGTAATGGGATATGGGTTAAGATTAGTGCCTTTCGTAGCTCTGATTCATAGCCTTCCTGATACGATTCTGCGAATTTCTGCCCTCCAGTAAGGATATGGGGCAAACGGGGTTAAATCTCAAATCGAAATGGTGGGGGGCTCAGAGTGCGTCCACTAAGGAAAGTAGGCTTTCTATTGACACAACCCACCTTTGTTTTGGTGAGTAGGTCAAACGTTCGTGAGATTTCCACTAAAGAGGAGAGAGGCTGGTCTCCGATTTGAGATTTAACCCCGTTTGCCCCATAGCCTTACTGGAGGGCAGAAATTCGCAGAATCGTATCAGGAAGGCTATGAATCAGAGCTAGTGCTTTCGTAACACTTGTTATGGAATGCATCCCATGTCTTATACTGTTTCTCAAACGATGGTCCACAGACTTAACTGATATACAGTACTGACACATGTGGCCCTAATCTTGGGCGTGCCTTAACCTTTATCCCTAAACTTTTTTTTCTCCATATTTTACTAACTTGAAGCAGATCTACATCCATACATTATGGCTATTATCGGCTATTTGAACTATTTTAATAATAGTAATAATAGTAATAGTAGATTATATGGGCACATTTCCTAATAATGATGACTCAATTAGGCAAGCTAGTACACTTCACCCTTCTTGAGATTCTAACTGCCTTTTCTGTGGAATTTCTTAACCTCAGACTTCCCAGTAATTCTGATAACATTGACGCACTTCCACAGAACAGTGAGTGCACAGACGTTTAGTGCACTGGTCCTGGTGGACTACCAGTGGTCCACGGACCACCTATTGAAAACCCCTGCACTAGACTATTACACAGTTCCCAGGTGTTTAACATATAGGCCTAAATGGATGAATGTAAAGCAGCTTTACATTTACTACAATATACTGCTAGGCCTGGCTAGCCTGTTTCAAGGTTCAAGGGTATTAGAGTGTTTCCCAAGCTTATCATTATTTTCCCTGGCCCGATCGTTCGTATGCCTGATATGGAGACGAGTCTATAAACACAACATGAGATATCGGTCTAAACACCTGACCGTGGCCAGAGCTCGGGGTCTGTGGAATGTAACATATGAGCACTGTTTAGTGTTTACCTATAATGTGCTGTTGCTACACTTTACAAAAACGAAATCCCACCTGTTTGAAGTGAGGGGCGCTATTATCATCATACCTCATCATACATAATTCATCTCATTCAGGCCAATCACAATTTCAGTCCTCACTTTTGTCTTCAATGTTTGTGTTTATACACTTTTCGTCTTCAATGTTTGTGTTTACACAGACCCTCAAAGCTGGACAATTGTAACTATTGTAACTAGCTGGAACCCTCACAAAAAACGCCGGGACAACGCTCCACACGTTCCAAATTCTTCTCCCTTCTGGCTCCAAAACTATGGAATGCACTTCCCATTGCAATCATAACTACAGATTCACTCCCAATCTTACACCGCATATGCCTCCTACATGCATATGCAAAGGCTCAACTTATGTATCTTAGATAACATTTTATGTAGACTTATAGATAGCAGTCTATGTAGACTTATGGCATTTTATGTAATAGCACTATATAGAATGCATAGTTTCATTATATAGATATTCCACTGTTACGTTCTTAGCTTACGTATGATTCTTGAGAACTACTTTGTATATGTATTGCCATGCTTTTTTGTTCTTGCTTCATGTAAATCGCTCTGGATTAAGAGCTGGTGCTAAATGCCTAAATTGTAAATTTTAACTATAATTTTATAATTGATTATTTACTTGAAAATAAAGTGGGCAAGACCTTTGGGCATGTAGAACATGACCTGTACTTGCCTCCCTGCACACACACACACACACACACACACACACACACACACACACACACACACACACACACACACACACACACACACACACACACACACACACACACACACACACACACACACACACACACACACACACACACACACACACACACACACACACACACACACACACACACACAAGCCTGTTTATTGTGACACAACACAACACCCAGATGGCTGGAGGCGGTGTATGCACCGCCACAGCGGAGATGTACCCGGCCCGCTGTGCGAGGCTCATGTCCCGGCCACAATCAATATTTAAAAGCGACGTTGGCGCTAGCCGTGAGGGAGTATGAATTGACTTTTATAGAGCCGAACTAAAGCCAGGACGGGGACCATTCCCGAACAGGCTTTTTTTTCGGCACAAAATAGTAAATAGTAGTAGTAATAGTAGTAAAATAGTAGTCGAGTAATGAATCTGCCCTTAAGCCGCTCTTGAGATTCTGTGGAATTTATTCTCCTCCGACTTCCCAGCAACATCGACACGTCATCATAAGTCACCAGGTAGTTTTGTGTGTCGTTTCTCAATTAGTCTTCACTTTACTGAATGCATAGACAGGGACCACATGCAGTACCTTCACGGACCAACAGTCGTCCACGAACCACCAGTTGAAAATCCCTGTTTTAGACCATTAGTTTTTGTAATCAGAGGGTTGCGTATGCTCAGACACTCAGTTCCCGACCCTGACTCTGCCTCAAATACAGGAACACATTTCAAATTGGGCACAGTAGAATGTGTTACAAGATTACATATATTAACGTGTCTCTGTACATCATTATGATATCATAATCATTATACGGTAAATTATAAAGGATAAAGGTCAGGATTTATTACAAGTTGTGAAACATTAATGTCAACCTATTGTCCTGTACTGTCCTTGAGTACATAATGATCATGATTACAGAACAGAAGGCTGAATGTTCACTTGTTCATTCATTAGTTATGTCTTCATTAACCTTTAGTTGTCCAGGGCAAATCATTGTGTGCAACACCATGCAGAGCAGCATGTTGTATGTTGGCTCTAGGGGTGGGCGAATTCATGGATATATCACGATTTTTAATGCCACAATACTAAAATCGAATCGCAAAGTTGTATGATTGTAAGTGTTGTAAGTGTATGATTGAACTTTTCATGGTCTATATTGTTTAGAATTGTTTTCAAATGTTCTAGTATAATTAAAGCAAAGTAACTTGGGAAGAAAATCGCAATAAATTGCAATCTAATTAAGAATCGAAATATGAATCGAATCAGCACCATAGGTATCAATTGCGAATTAGGACTAGGAGGTAAGTGAATTGTCCAACCCCTACTATTTTCCTTAACTGTAGCTTTCCATTTTATTTTCTATATTTTCACTATAGCTGGTGGTTTCCCGAGACCTATAAAATTATCTAAAAGGTTATTTAGATTCTAAATGATCTACTTCCAGTACATAAAAAGGGGGTTCTACCTGTGCAGAACAGTGATGAAAGCATTTCCAGATACTTCTAAAGCACTTACTTCTACAAGACATTTGGCTCTGTCAACCATCATGTTTCTACTGAAAAGCAGCTTCCTGCCCGACATTCACAGCTTGCGTCAAGCAAGGATAAATATTTAACCCATTTCATAAATTACTGCGCAATACTTTTAAGACCCAGACCAACACAATTGCCATGCTTACATCAGTGTAATCGGGTTCAGACCAGATGGGACAAATTATCAGTCATTGCATCATATTTACGACCAATAGCTGGCCATTAGTCACCAAGTAGGAGGTCAAATATAAGCTGCGCATGCGGTGCATTATTTCCTGCTTCATTGCTCAAGGGAGGAATAGTGCTGTAGGTTACTGCTCACCTGGAGCTGTGCTGTGCAGCCAGGAGGCAATAAACATTTGTCTCACAAAGGCTCTGAAGCAAGAAGGTGCTTCAGTGTTTGAAGTGAATACCACAGGTAGAGTACCTCCATTCATTTATTTGTTGTGGATGCAGACTGATGCAAGGGACTGACTAGAAATACAAATTCATCGTGGATATACTAATACAAATAACACTAAATAGTACTGTTGGATAAATATTCGTTTTTGACAACTGTAACCCTAGTATCCCAATTTTAGGCATGTCAATATAAGCAGCAGATATTTAGATCTTTGGATTTTGTTGTGGTTAAACCAAAGTGAAAACAAACATGTATGGGTTAAGATATGGAGGATATACATATCATATCAATACGCATTGCCACCTGAGCATGGGATAGATAAGTGTAGAACTTTGAAACAGACGTGGGAGATATAAGGAGAAGAACCCCTCGTACAAAAAGGTTGATAATTTGATATATACAGTACTGTGCATGTGAAGGAAATTAAATTATACATAAAAAACTGGTCGAAATTAGTATTCTGTGAAGCGTATGGGACCAGTGGGTTGAGGAAAACTATTGCACTGGACTCCATAACATCTACACCACATCTACACCACTCGCTGTATGAAAAAAGCCCATAACATCATGGAAGACACCAGCCACCCCGCAAATACCCTGTTCAAACTACTCCCCTCCAAAAAACGCTACCAGAGCATCAAATCTCGTACCACCCGTCTCAGTAACAGTTTTTACCCCCAGGCAGTCAGGCTGCTGAACAGCTGACCTTGAACTGTATTGCACTTCACTTCACTTGCACTTTCTTTTACTGTTTTTTGTCTTTTCTTGCACTTTAGATGTTTGTTTATGTCCTGTGTATGTAAGACGGAGAGTGCTCTGAGCAAAATAATTTTCATTGTATGTATACTCTGTATCTATACAAATGACAAATAAACCTGAACCTGAACCTGAACCTGAACCTTCTTTCTTCTATTTACTGATATGTATTTTGCTTCTGCATGTTTTGCATTGTTTAGAAGCTAAGAGGGAAAGTTAGGAGTATTTTTCTAATGTTAGGAGTATTTTTCTAGTGCAATCTGATCTGTGTGGATATATGCTGTATATTGCGTAGCTCTACTTTCTAGAATTTATCTGTGATTACACGACACATTTTGCTAATTTTGCATTCTTTTATAATTGAGCACATTTGCGCAGAGTGCTCTATCCTAAAAGAGATCTTGTATCCCTCACTTTTAATTATATTCACTCATATGATTTGTTTCTAGACTGTACAAATATTGTCCAGATACTCGCTGTTGTAGGCAGGTTGACACTGTATACATATTTTCAGTCTCGTATCCACTGTTGATAGGCTTTTAAATGTATCCACTCATAACCATGACGTGGATAAATGTATTACTGATGATAGATTGTGTATTTATACTTAAGAGACTCTATTCATAGAATATACATTATGTTAACTCATACAGATCCAGCGCATATTATGTATAGTGTCAGACATTATAAGTCCTTGTTTTATTAAATGTTAATTTAATCTTGAAGGTCATAATTAAATCACACTAAATAAATGTGAGGATCTTTAATATCTCTTGTCACTCAGAAGGTGTAGATTCCCATCATATATTATCTTATCATTGTGTTTCAGCAACTCCAGCCATGAGGCTCCTCTGTCTTTTACTCCTGGTCTCCCTGGGTCTGTGTGCCGGCTCCAGGGCACGAGACTGGGCTCACCACGGCGCCTCCATGTTTGCCGACCTCAGTGTCCGTGAGATGAAGGCGGTGCGCTCCTACCTCCATGGCCTTCCGGAGCTAGGGCTGACCGATGCCCGGAGCAACACCCTGAAGAAGAACAGCATCCTGCTGATGGAACTCCATCTGCCCAGGAAGCACGATGCCCTGAGGGCTCTGGACCGCGGACACGCCAAACCCCAACGACAGGCCCGGGTCGTGGTCCAGTTTGGGAATCAAGCCGAGCCCAACATCACAGAGTACGTCGTCAGTCCTCTGCCGTACCCCAGGTCCCATGAAGTCAAGACATTCAAGGGGAACAGGCCCGTCAAATTTGAGTCACGACCCATCACACTCTCAGAGTATGACCACATGATCACAGTCCTAGAGAAGACCTCAACCATGGCTCACACGCTGCTGTTTGAGACCACCGGAGGGTTTTCTTTCTCAACAAACTGCACCGACCGCTGCCTGACCTTCTCCGACATAGCCCCCCGTGGCCTGGGCCCAGGTGAGAGGAGATCCTGGGTGATGCTGCAGAAATTTGTGGAGGGCTATTTCATCCACCCGGTGGGGTTTGAGCTTCTGATTAACCACCAAGACCTGGACCCAGAGAGGTGGACCGTTGACAAGGTCTGGTACAATGGCCAGTACTTTGACAGCGTGGAGGAGCTGGTGAGAAGATACGACCTGGGAGACCTGGAGAAGACCAAGCTACCCGACCACGATGATAACGACCTCTACTCCACCTACGTCCCCCGCGGCGACAGCAACACAGCCTCAGACATCCACGGTCCAAAGCTCGTAGAGCCTCAAGGGCCGCGATATCACGTTGACAAAAACTTTATTGAATACGCCGGATGGTCTTTCGCCTACCGCGTGCGGTCATCCGCTGGGCTGCAAATCTTTGACCTCCGGTTTAACGGAGAAAGGATCGCTTACGAGATCAGCCTCCAAGAGGCTGTTGCCTTCTATGCCGGAGACACGCCTGCTGCCATGCAAACAAAGTACATTGATGCTGGATGGGCCATGGGTACCTCGGGCTTTGAGCTGGCACCTGGGATTGACTGCCCTGAGATCGCCAAATTCATAGACTTATACCACTACTATGACACGGACAAGCCTGTGCACCACAGAAATGCACTGTGCGTCTTTGAGATGACAACGGCGTCGCCCCTCAGGAGGCATTTCAATTCCAACTTCAAGGGGGGATACAACTTCTACGGGGGTCTGGAGAACACCGTGCTGGTGGTACGGACAACCTCCACGGTTTACAACTACGATTACATCTGGGACTTTCACTTCTACCAAAATGGCGTGATGGAGTCAAGAGTCAGCGCCACGGGGTACATCCATGCCACGTTCTTCACACCTAATGGACTTAACTATGGCACCAAGGTGTATAACTATGTGCTGGGGAACCTCCACACACATCTGGTTCATTATAAAGTGGACCTGGATATTGCTGGTGAGTAGTATTTGGTCGCTTTTTTCCTATAGAGTACTTGTGCCGTTAATGGTAGTGATTGACTACCATTAAAAGCAAGCAGTAAAAGCAATAAGCAAATAAATATTTGCAACCACAATATTTTTCATATAACCCATTGGGATAGCATAAAAAAATGCCAACACGCTTTTGGAATCTTTAAATTAACCGTATCATCCCTATTCCGGGAATAGCTCACAACGCGGCATAATGCATAAAGCGTGGTGAGCACGCTTGGCTATTTCTGGCGAAGAGATTTGGTGAAAAGGGAAAACAACCAGGGGGCCAAGTATAGACCCTGGCAGACCAATCAATCGATCAATCGACCAATCGATCAAATCTTCCCATCAGATAGAATCACCTCTGATGTTTGTGTTTGTTATTATTGAAAGAAATGTTGAGGGTGTATTAGGGAAGGAGACATTTATTGTTACGGCAAGGGAGAGAACACAAACAAGGTTCCACTGGCTTGTGTTAGTGACATTGCAGATAAGCTGGCATTCTGTACTTTAAACCATCATCAAAAGTTGGACTGTGGAATGTAAAAAAAAAAGAAAAGAAAAAAGGTCAATATTGTACATATAATTAACTTTATATATTAAGGCTAAGCCAAAAGAGTACAGGACAGGTTTAGGGTCAAGACACGTTCAATTAATTTAAGCTTAATTCAAGCAAATCATATGAATAGTGCTTTCAATCACAATGATTTCTTAAATTTTGAGCAACGAACAGGGTAAATATGTGGAACTGAGAGTGTGAACTCATTCCAACTGAAGTCAAATGTGAAAGGTGTGCTAAAGTAATCTAATATGTTTTTGATCTCAATAAATGACCTAGAACACATTTTCATTTGTGTTGTGACTCAGGTCGGGAGAACAGCTTTGAGTCGATAGACCTGAAATACGTCAACTTCACCAATCCCTGGAGCCCGGAGCATCGTGTGGTCCAATCACAGCTCCACAGGACGACGCACAAGACGGAGCGCTCTGCCGCTTTCCGCTTTGGAAAGAAGTTCCCTCGCTACACGCATTTTTACAACCCCAATGAACAAAACAAGTGGGGCCACCAGAAGGGATATCGCATCCAGTTCAACTCCCATGCTCACAGTGTGTTACCCAAGGGCTGGAGGGAGGAGAATGGAATCAGCTGGGCCAGGTAAATAAAAAAAGACATGCCCCTCTTACTTATATTGCATAAAGCAGCATAAACGTATGCATGCTAATGTCTGAGTACACGTGTGTGTGTGTGTGTGTGTGTGTGTGTGTGTGTGTGTGTGTGTGTGTGTGTGTGTGCGCACGTGCGTGCGTGCGTATATGTCTTTGCCTGATCCATCAAAATGATTGATTGTGTCAACGCAGGTACCCTCTGGCTGTGACTCGTCATAAAGACAGTGAGTCCACCAGCAGTAGCATTTACGCCCAGAATGAACCATGGGAGCCAGCCGTGTCCTTTGAGGATTACATCCGGAACAATGAAGACATCGTCAATCAGGTAGCGCCTTTGTAACAGACCGTGCACAACACTCATTGTTCATGAGATGACAGTGATGTAGCTGAAACTGTCTGTCCAGTTCAAAATGCTAGGTTGAGGGTACTTTCACGTACAGACGCCAGCCCCCTCCCATGACAGTGTCATATGTAGTTATCTGGGCTACAGGCAGCGGTGGCTTAGGGGTAGAGTGGCCGGATGGTAACCGCAAAGTTGCCAGTTCGAACCCGGGCTCCCCCAGAGTCAGTGACGAAGTGTCCTTGAGCAAGACACTGAACCCCTAATTGCTCCTGATGTGCTGGTTGGTGCCTTGCATGGTTTCCGCCGCCATCGGTGTATAAATGTGTGTGTGAATGGAATGCACAATCTACGTAAAGCGTCATGGATAAAGGCGCTATATAAATGCACCATTTACTATTTACATAGCCCAGGGAGTGGTCAACGCTGCAGTGTTGATAAGACTGGTCTGGATGATGCATGGTGAGCGGAAAAACATAGTGTGCACAAACTGCACATCAGTAGTCATGTGGCCCCGCATAACTGTATTGTAGGACTGTCACACTAACCACGACATTGCAATGCAGTGCTAAGGACATGACAAGCCAACTGCAGGAGATGTCAAACAACTTCTAAATGTACTTATTTTTTCTTTCTCTCGTGAGGTGTTTTACACGTCAATACATGTGTATTGATTGAAAGCCATTGTTTCTATTAGGAATTAAAAAGGACAGTCAGACAATTTACATGTTGGCGAATATGCGAAAGCCAAACAAAGCCTTACGTATATGCGGCTGCAGACTCCTGACGTGGGATCACATCACCCCCTGGCCTATAGCCTATCTTAGCCTGCACTGGCTGCATCCAGTCAGATTCCCACCGGACTTGTCATTGATTATTCATTTTTAAAGCCCCAAATGGTCTTGCACCAACCCACATTTGAGAATTATTTCTTCCCCTCAACAACCCTAGGCCACTGAGATGCTCAAATCAGAGGCTTCTCAGGGTCCCACAAACCCACCTCAAAAAGCCTTCTCTGTGGCTATAGTCCAAAAAGCCTTCCACTTCCTGTCCGATCTGCCCCTTCTCTCGACACTCTTTTGCATCTCGCCCATGTCCCTCGTTTTTATCTACGTTTCCTTTTGCAAATGATTGTATATTTGGTGTCACCTAACTTTGTTTAAATTCTCTTGTTTAATGTTGTCTGTTACATTTGTTATGCCATTTTATTATGCTGTTATATAATAATGTACAACACTTCGGTCAACTGTGGTTGTTTTTTAATGTGCTTTATAAGTTGACCTGACTAAAATCATATTAACCAGGATAGTAATTTGCCATACATAAAAGCATATTGTGCGTTGAGCCACGCTCAATTACTGGAGGAGAAATCATGAGGATCACAATGGAAAGACGTCTGTTACTTTAATCTTACAGCCTCCATTAATAACACATATACAGTACTGTATGTGTTGTGTTTTGTTTATCTAATAAATGAATTAGATTTTTTTTAAATCAGCGAAGAGAAGATGATATGCATGATATGCAAGAAACTATGCAGACTATACACCATGTAAAATAAGTTCCAACGTGTTTGCATTTCTGTGTGTAGGACCTGGTAGCCTGGGTGACAGTAGGATTCCTACACGTACCTCACTCAGAAGACATCCCTAACACCGCAACGCCAGGCAACGCCGTGGGCTTCTTCCTGCGACCTTTCAACTTCTTCAACGAGGACCCCTCGCTGGCGTCCAAGAGCACCGTCATTGTTCGACAGGACCAGGACGGCAAACCCAAGGTTCAGAGATGGACGCCAGAGGTTGTGGGTCACTGTGTGTCAGACAAGCCTTTCTTCTTCAATGGCACCTACGGAGGAGTGTAAAGGGTGCTTTTACACTATCAAGGCCATCTGAGCTGCACGGGTTCATAAATAACACTGATAGAGAATAGATTAGGGTCCATTACATTTCAACCATGTGCATCATAAAAAAAACTAGAGATAATTTAACAGCACTCCTGGATATGGCAATTGTTCAATAGTTCTTAACGTCTGAAAGTCCCACTAAATTTACCCTTAAATGCAAATGGCTACAAGCCATTTGCACGCGCATATGTATATACTGTATATAAGATGATGTCTGGCAACTTGTGTTATGTTCTTTCCTATTTTGTCTGTACTGAAATGACAACTTAATAAAATACAAGTGTTAATAAAGACAGTCCACTTACTTCACTAATTAATTAACAAACTATCTGTTATTCCTGTGAGGACCACAATGATGTGGTAGTAGTTCTCTAATAGAACACTCAACATGCAGCCAGGACAGATCGGAGACGAACCGGGAACCTTCATCTGCCTCCTGAGTCAGTCACCCCTGCCTCATTATGTCTACTTTTTTTGTTCATAAATTACGTCATGCACTGAAGTCAATTGACCAATTTCATTACATTTTAAACTGGCCCTTAAATGATTACTTATACATCTACTTTGAGTTTCCTTTATTGAAGATAGCATCTGTTGGAAAAGTGATTTTAGTAACATAAGTACGTTTTGTGGATTGTAATTGAAGACATATAGAGGGTATGCGCATGCATAAAGTGAGTGGCAAAGTGAGTTTATAGGACTGTTCTGTTTGAACTGAAATTCAATAACTATAAATTACAAACATACAGTACATGCAGCATAACTGCTGTTCAAAGTCCCACACATTGTCACAGTCACACACATTACTGCAGTGAAATTTGTTCTCCGCATTTGACCTATCTTGGAGCGGTGAGCCGCAGTGCTCAGGAATCAAGGCATTGGGTCCCATTTTTACAGTCTTTGGTACGACCCGGCCGGGGATCGAACCCCGACCTCCCAGTTTCAGGGCAGACACTCTAACCATAAGGCCACTGTCTGGTAGAAACAAAACAAAGCTCACCCCCTGCCATGATTACAATACACACAGCTGCATTTGTTTTTTTCTGTAAACATACTAGTAATAGGCCTTACAATGTTTGTTTCTCCTACATTGGGGCTGCCTGTAACCATTGGTAACAACATACAAATATTACAAATTAAATATCCTAAATTTCATTGCAATAAAGTAGATATCATTTTAAAAATATGACTGTGACGAGCTTATAAGTTACAAGATCCTCCGAAGTCTCCAAATTGCAAATGTTCTTTCAACATTGAGGATGAATGGCATTCTAAGCATTCCATGTAAGGCCTCTTCTTGGTAATTATAAAAAAATCTCAAAACTATTTCCAGTTCTCAGTGCATCTTGTCACAATGGATCATTTCACACATGCCCAAAATGCACCAGAACATGTTAAAAGCAACAAAACTCTGCCTTCACATTTCACACATTGTCACTCATCACACAATGACCTAAAATCACTAACAGGAAGCATTACATTAGATTCACCATTTTATGCAAATCTTGAAATGAATGTACAAAATGTATCCATTATGTTTCGTTTGTTGTTGTTTTTTTACCAACTTTAAATAAAATAATGGCACCTCTTTACTGCACTACAGTATGTTATTAGGAACTGGAACAAGTCAAAAAGTGCAGCAGGAAATGCCTCTATGTGCTTTTTAGACCTGTATTCGTGTGTGTCTGTGTGTGTGACTGTGTGTGTGTGTGTGTGTCATTTTGGTAAAATGCATCTCAATTGAAAGATGTAAAACATATGAATGTCAATGTCATGATGTCTCAGAAAGAACTCTGATGAAGAGGTGATATTATGCTTTTCTTTTTTTAGGGATCATTTTCATAATTTGAATTGTAATTATCGTACTCTATGCAGAGTCAATATCAGACACACACAATTGGAAATTGTGCGGTGTGTCAAAGCATAAATCTCCATCTCTGAAAGTGTCTTCCCACTCCCCCAAATATCTCTCTCATCCATCACAAGTATAATAGTAGTAGTAGACTAGTAGTATCATACCAGAATCTTTGATATCAAAGCAGGCATCTATTTAACATGACAGTTCAGTGCTGTCATGCCAATCCATGAGACCAGGCAGCTAGGGTGGGGGTGGCTGGGTGGGTGCGTCATTCAGACATGTAACAAGACCAGCATGGTGGGGGGGCGTGGGGGTGGTCCCTTAATCCACTGTTGGGTCTCCATGACTGAGGTTTAGCTGTGAGGAGCATCCAGGATGCAGGATGCAGTGCATCCGTCCCACGAGTGCTAAGCTTACGCTCTGCTCTCAGCCCCCATTGGCGGGAATGTTTTTTTGCTGGGAAGACAGCAGGTCTCACTGAGCAAACAGACTGATTCAGGATCCTTCCCCTCAAACAGTCCAGGATACCACCCTAGTTGGTATGATGTCGTCCCTGGCAACAACTGACCGGGCAGCCCACCCCACAGTGCTATACGGTAGCAATGTACAGAATGGCACTAGTGTACAAAGCAAACAAAGTGTCCTCTTACATACACTGGTCTAACATTACATTGTTTACCATACAGTTTTAAAATTTAAGATCAGATTTTTATTTTAATGATGTTGATTGAGTTGAATACACGTACTGCTCTGCTCACAGCGTGTTCGCTGTATCCTATTCTATTTAACTTTGCATTACTAAACACTTGACTGTCTCCCACAGATCTACTATACATGTAAACAGCATCATGTGAAGTCTGAATAAAAGCTGGAGGCAGGGGAACAGTTGAATTTCCATCGTCGACAACAGTTTGTGTGAAGGGCAAATAAGAAGGGCAAGGAATCCGGCCGACAAAAGTTGTTCATTCAGAAACCGCTTTTAAAGTGTGTGCCGACTTTTTACAGTGTGTACAGTAAAAAAAAAGAAAAGAGGAACAGCACGAGAGCTATGCAAGCATGAAAGAATGTGAAGCTTTTGAGGAGAATACAAGACAACATTGTGAATTAACTCGTCAATGGTAACTTGCATTCCTATAGGTACTTCCATGGCAATGATGGCCTTGCGTCATGACAGTAAACAAGTAATGTGTAAACAGGTTCTAAGCTGGCATACTGCTATGAAGCAAAACCAGCGGCTAAAATGTCTCAACTTTTCTATAATCGGACAAGGTTTTTCTCCATGTCAGGGGTTTGTGAAATAGGGAATTGTGCACATAACACGCTTCAAATACAGCATAAGTCAACGCCATATTAAATAAATTGGTAATAATCAGATCATATTCCTTAGATGTTCATCAGGGAGGTGTGGACATGTGACATACTCTGGCACCCACACAAATTAGGGGAAACAATGTGATAAAATAACGGTTAACAGTATATCTAACACTGCTAAAAGTCAACATAAATTGGTCTTGAGGGCTTAGTATGAGTAGCCGAAAACGAACTGGAAACTTACTACACTACTTATTATGGTTGTTTGTCGACACCTAGTGGCTGCTTGACTGAACACCAGTTGTTAGTGGTATGAAGACGTATTGATTGATTGATTGAAATATTTATTAACAGTTTGTAGAATTTACAGTACATTTTAAGCACAAACTCAATACAAAGACTGTCAACTGTGAGTGGACGACCCAATTAAGCATTACACTTGTTTACAACAGGGTCCACATTGTTCAATTCATCAAACGTATTATTTATTATCATGGGAAAGGGAGGACGACCACCGTTATCATTCTTTACAACAATTCTGTTAGAACTCAGGATGGAATGTCGTTTTAAAAGCCCCTGCTGCCCGTATTGTTGTAGCCTACGTTTGGGTCCCACTCCCAGCCCAGGGAGACACCAAATTTATCAAGCTAAAGAAGTTTGCCCTACCTAAAGTAATTCTTCGTTCTCACCTTTTTTTAGCGTGTTGGTCGCATAGAGCATTTCTCTCTCTCCCTCTCTGTCCTCTCGGCTCCTCGCCTCAGTCGGACTCCTGCATTAAATTAACACATTAATAACAACCTTTTCGTAATTCCACAAGTAGCCTAGGCTTCAGGCTCAGAGCCTTATTTCCGGTGTATCCGTTTTGGATGAAATCAGATTAACCTGAAATATGCATATCTTCCCATATTCTTCATTGTTGCTTAAATGTAAATCGCTCTGGATTAAGACTCTAAGAGCGTCTGCTAAATGCCTAAATTGTAAATTCATGCTCGGCGGATGCTAATATATATATATAAAGGCCCTAAACATGTACGTGTATGCTGAAACTATGGACCAACGCCTGAGTTCCCGAGGCTAATGGAACTGAAATTCAAAATAGACAATTTTAAAATATTAAAAGCATAAATTTCCCTATTTAAATTTCCCCATCAGCCGTCCTCCCCGCACCGCCCACCGCCTCCAGTGGTGTATGGTGGTGAGTGGTGACGCACTCACGCACGTGCACTCGATAAACTAATTAAGCTTATATTGTTTATAATGTAGCCTATGCATGAGGTTTTTGGAAAAGCTTTAAATGAACTAAAATGCCTATAAACTAGGATTTAATGTAAAAAAAGAAAAAAAAGAATTACTACTTTTAACTACTTTTTGAATTTTGGCATGGTGTTAGGTATATGGGTATAAGGTTTTCAAAAACCATTGCAAACTAATTTGGCTCAACCCCTAGTGGTCGGTTTGCAATGAAACCAATATTAGATAATATGTCAGTAATATATTTGGAACCCCAATTCTGTTACCATTGGGTGTGCTAAATAAGTAGACACTGTGTTCGAAAGAGATTAGTGCTATGATTTGGGGCCCTAAAGATTAATACAAAATCAAAAATATAAACATCTATATACTGTCCAATAATTAGATAGGGAGGGGGGTGAAATTATGACAGGCAGTAGTCAAAATATGACTCCCAGGTATTAAGTGTTTGAAATACACTAGTGCTTTCTAGGGTATGATTTGGGGCCCTAAAGATGAATACAAAATGAATGTCAACATCTTTATACTGTCCAATAATTAGATAAGGAGGGAAATTATGACAGGCAGTTGCTGCCAGCTGTTGGTGTTGAGCAATGTTTAGGGGTTTATATGTGACCATACCATTGACATCCTATGGCAAAAATGTCAAAGTTTCATTATACTTTAAAGGACAACTTTAGTTTTTTTCAGAGAAAGTAAAAGATTAGTGTTACTTTTTATTTATTTGCTGCTTTCTTTCGTTTTAGGGATTTTAGCTGTTTTTGACAGGAGGGCGGGGGCATTCGAACATGGGGCTAAATATGTATTTTCTTTTTTACATTTTATAGCGATTTATTTTTGAGTGGTGCAACCACTCCTACAACCAGCAATGTCCGTGTACACCTATGCATGTGGTCATGTACCCATGTGGTCATGAGCACCAGTATATGACTAGGGTACCAGTAGGGGGCGCCAGAAACAGAGAGTGATAGTGCAGCAATGTTGCCTGCTAATGTATGTGTGTGAGTGAGTGAGTGAGAGGTGTGTGTGTCACAAAAGATCACGGGATTTACTGATCCTGTGATCTTTTGTGGCCAGATGTAATTTCTTAGGGTATAGTAGGACTATAGTAAATGATAAAAAAAAGAAAATCACTATAACATTTTGTAAAGAAAAAGGGTTTGAGGTCTACATCTGACCTCAAACCCTTAGCTGACCTGTTTTGACATTCCATATGTCCTTTCCCACCCGTCCTTCCTGTTCTGACATTCCATGTTGATCTGACCTCATCAAACCCTGTACACTCAAGACACGCTCCATATATGGCCAGTACATAATTCATTCCATATGTTGATCTAATACCCCCATGCCAAAGCGCCAGAGCTCACCCAGCAGTCTGCCGTCTGCCGTCACCCAGGCGGATGCATGCAGTGCACGCGACCTCGCCCTTGTTATCCTAAAATGCATCATATTTAGACCAAGACTGTTTACATTTACTTGGAGTTGTTTTGTGGATAGCGTGAAGACGGCTAGCACAGCCGTCGCTAGCACAGTACACCTTGAAGTACTGTAGGCTACTGCAGTGTTCATAACCTACCTCGAATCTTGCTCATAGCTCTATGGTCTTGCTTCCCATTGTTAAATATTGGAATGCAGCTAGTCCAGTAGATGGCACCACTCACACACTCAGGGTTGTCTCGCTCAGTGATGTTACGTTTTGATTTTCATAAACTGTGTCTAAATATAACCCACTCAGGTGATTCAAAGTTAAGCTGGTTCGTCACTGCTTTTGTACATTGGATGTTGGTACCCTGTATTATGTAACTATGTTACAAACACCTCCTTGAATGTTAATTGAGATCAGAAATGTAATTGATTTTAAAAAGTACAAATTCACATGCAGCTAATATGTATACATGTAGCAGCTGGGGACTTTGCATTCACAAGTTCTGATTCGATCAGGAATTATTCAAAACACTACATCAGTAAGTCACCAGAAAACAAGGTTCAAGGTTCACTTTATTTGTCTCTCATAGGAGAAATCTTGGAGTAGACCTATATGTCTAAAATCTGCAGTACATGTAGACATAAGACAGTATAGATTAAACAAATAAAAAATAAACAGATATGTGCATTTAGGCCTATAGCAAGTTGAGGTAGTCACAATCATCCGTCACATTTGTTTATATTCATCTCTTTCGGGCACACCTCTCAGTCTATAAACATCATGCATAACTTCCAGGTATGATGATGCCACGCGCACACCCTCTATTATAATTGTCGCTGTTGGGTGGAAACCTCAAATCAGTTATAATGAAAAAGTTGTAGTTATAGTTCCATTGGTATTTGTAACATACTTCAACACTTTCAACGTGGCATCACTATTTTGGACATGTCATTATAGGAGAACAGATTTCAATAATGTTAAAAATATTCAAAAATCACACCCGTGTGAAGTGAGGGGCGCTCTTATCATCGTACATCATCCATTCATTGTCAATGGGACATTAATCTTTGTGTAGGACAAAAATAGACGAAAATAGTCTACATATGACGTAAATTCTACCATTCATTGTTTAATGTTTGTGTATGACGAAAGTCTACACTATAGCTGAATATAGGAGGGCATAGTTACACACTGTCAAATGAACATTGAGGCTCTTTGGATGCAAAAATATAGTCTTTCACAAAAGTGCAAAAAGTTACATGGTGAAATAAAGTGACAGAGCGTGGACGTTTCAGTCCTCAGACCAACATCAACACTCAGATATATTTTTATACAACTTTCAATTTAACCAATTAAGAACTGAGGCCGATTCTACAAATCATCAATCAAAATGGAATATTGGGAATGTACTGTATGTGCATGGAACATACTGTAACTATGGGCCTAGATAAAAAAGTGGGGAAAAAAGACGATCCGGGTTAGTTAAAGAGAGGAGGGAAGCCTTTATTAAATTAAAAAGGTGAGTTCAAATAGGCAGTCACCTTTTTAATTTAATAAAGCCTTCCCTACTCTTTTTAACTTTGAGTGCCCGGTTCGTCTCTTTTTTTTAATCTATGCCTTGATCCTGTTTTGATCTGTGGGAGCACCTTTTAACATCATTACTTTTTGACATCTCCGTTGAGCACCTGGTTAGTTCCTCTTTTTCCCATTAACCCATAACTATGGGCCTATTTATGAGTGAGTGCTGACAGGTGAAAGTTCTCCGCTCTGAACAGCTGTAAATAAATGGGAGCTGGTCAAAGACAGCTACTGTGCAGATCACTCATGAGTAACATAGCCACTTAATCCCTAGCGCACCTATTTTGGGGCGAACATTTGGCGAATATAACAGATCCACAAGCCCATAATGCATTGCACATTGAGAAAAAAGAAGGGGGGTTTCTATTATAGACAATGACTCTGGTCTACGTATACTTACTAAGGTTACATGCTTAGTATAGCATATTGCTAAATTGCTAATTCTAAATTAGTAAGTGGTTAAAACAGGCCTTAAAAGGTTAATCATAGCCAAGAACAGATGATTTTGGCTCTCTGCCTCTATCTGAGCTCATAGACGAATGTCCCACAGTTCAAGGGCACTTCTGGAGATGGTGTTAATAGCCTTGATCTAGTTAGTACACACACATAGCTGTCTGTGAGCCAACACTTCTAATTAAAAACATCAAAGCCTGGCATGTAACTGGAACTTTCCAACTGAAATTGAAAAATATAAATAATTACTAACAAACAGATCTCTGTGTCCTACTATAATTTTAGACGTGTCTGTCATACCCCACTTTGCTCCTCGTACTGGCTTGACCCGTTGCTCTGAATTTGCACACAGACATTGATCATTCCATTATGCAGGGCATCTCGAAGCCCTTTTCTCAATTTAACTTTTTTTCTTTTTTGGTCGAGCTTCTAGTTATACATAATTATCTGACAGTGTTGTCTCTTTAAAACCCATTCTGGGCGGGAACCCCTTTTGGTGTTAGCATTATGTTGTGCTTTAGCTATAGAAAAATAGCGCCACTCGATCTTGTAGGTCTGCTATTTTTGAAAAATCGAAGAACCACTGACATAGAAACATAGCTTTTTCAGAAAACTGTCAGGATGTAGAAGACATTTTTAGAATCTGATCTCGGTCAAAATGGGTTAACCATTGTGCTCAGCAACTCTCCCATAGTTCACAAGCCAGTGTGGCAGTGTAAGCAGTATAATAATATAATATTGATGCTTCGTGGCAGCACTGTTGACGTCAGCTGACAACAGCCTGTCTGCAGAGAAAGAAAGACAACAAGGGGGGGTGGTTATGACATTCGACAAGAAGTCAAAATATCTCTCTGTAAGGAGAGTAGTGCAAGACAGCTGAGCATGGACTCCTATAAACATAGATTGAAATGTTGCACCCTGGAAGCTCCGTATTGAATCTCAAGGTTAGAGCGACACTATGTCTGAACACAAGGTGTGGAGTTATGAAAGTTGAGATCTGTGAAGATCTCAACCAGAAGCAGCTGCCAGAAGCAACAGCCGTAAAACACTTTCGCCTGTGATGAGGTCCTTATTATCACCTTAGAGACAGCACTTTCGCTGAGACAGACTGTAATGCTGTTCTTGACCGGTATCTTGGCCCTTGGCTATTAACGAGTTGTAAATCCAGCACCTAGTGACCCTTAGATCAACACCTTATTATCCTCTCATTCCCCTCGAGCCTCAACATTTTAAGCACGTCTTATTATCTACAACTGCCTCTAAGATCATTGTACTCTAAAAGGGAAGCTAGTTTTGATCATTGTTAAACAAATTTCTATATCATATCAGTGGTTTATTGTGGTACAAAATGCAACTGTAGAAAAGGTGACGGTCCGAACACAGTCTTAATGCTTCCGACATTTTTTATTTATTACAGCCTTTTATCCTCTGCGAAGCACTTTGTTTTTCGAAAAGTGCTATACAAATATGCTATACAAATATTATTATTATTTGTGTTCATGTGTATGCAATAAACATATCAACCTCAAAGGATCACATAATATCATTTAACAACAAAAAGCCGGCAAACTCTAAATTAGGAGAAGCAACTCTGGGTTGATGATGAGCACTTCTGCATTATTGGAATTAAATGTTTTACTCACCAAGTAGAAAATACATCTGTTTTCATCAAGTGTAGAGATGTGGTCTCAATCTGACTGGCTAAATCAACGGATGTTCACAGGATGCTGAAATATAGAGGATGGACAGAGTGAGTCAAGTCAGTAAACAGAAACAAACAACAGCCTATTGAAGGTCAAGCAAGACTCAACAAAACAATAATAAGACAGCTGGGAATTGGACCTCTAACATGTTCAGAATGTTCAGCCCTGGAAGCTAAACAGAGACACTGCAGGACAGGTTAGATGCAATGCAAAGGTCTTAGAGGATAATTTTTGTATTAAAAGTATGAGGCTGGACTTGTGAGTTCTGGCATTTCTATTACAGTGAATCTTGTTGAGCCATGCACCCGGAGAAGTATTTTGGTCTCGGACTGACCCGTTTCCCACCATGTTCCATATTACCCCAGTCAATTTGAACTAGGCCTACTTTACTTGCTCTAGCCTTGACAACCTTGCAGGCTTATGCAAAGGCTAAAAATGTAATTTAGATACATAAGTAGACAGGTCAGATCATTCATTATTGATCTGTCATCCTATAGTCAGTGTGTATATTTTACATTATAGGATACATATCCTATAATGTACAAGTAAAATTTTGTATGAAACCTACAGCTTACATATGCCAAAATGTTCCGGCCTGTGAAAGTTCACAGTAGTGCTGCTCATAAGGCATTTACAAATGCATTAGCATTGCCAAGTTCAAGTTGATAATGGTGGTATCACCATACGTGACAAGTGGCTTCCCGGGTTCTGTCAGCTAACATAGACGACAAAGGACAGCAGGTGAGTCAGTTGAGGTCCGTCAGATTACATACGTAACAGAAGACTCACTCACCCTGCGGCAGGCTAATAACTCAAGACAGCTGGCTCTCGGAACTCTTGGCAGGGACTGCTTTTTCCACAGATGAACCCAAGGTTAAAGTGTAAATTAGCACTACCCTGAGTTTAAAGGCTCCTGTTGTTGAACGATGAGCTCTTGGTAACACTATCTCCTTATTGTCTGTGGCCAAAATGATCACCTTCCTGACCGCCTGACGCTTTCCCTCCCTGATGCACAATAAACACTTGCTGACATCAACCCTTGACCTTGATAATTAACAATGTACTCAGCAGGCGAAAAGCTTTGGATCAACGCCATATAAAGTTGAATCTCATTTATTTTTAAAATAAATAGATACACTAAGATTGATAATTGTACTGTAGACAAACTATGCCATGCACTAATGACATTTTATATTATATATAGTTTACCTAAATGACTAAAGTTGATGCCTTATCCCATAATGTATGTAGCCTAGAGTGTTTACCAAGAAGACTTTGCAGTATGCTTAATGGTCAGTAGAAGGAATGCAAAAAAACTATTTCACAGTGTTATTTTTGGCCTCAAGGATAGAGATTAGTAAACCACACCACTCACGTCAGCAACACAATGTGGTGTAGAGTTATAGAGTAATGTTGACAGTTTTAATGACAATACTAATAGGGTGAACAATAGAGCTGTTGCTGTCTTTTGTTGTTGTCATGGTTGATCTACTTTCTCACTGGCATTCTAGAAATGTTTATGACGTGACCACTTCTTTAAATAACATTTTCAGTGTCTCCCGGTGACTGTCTAGAATCAAACAAGTTTGACGCATGACAGAAATATTTTGCCAGTGAAGCCTGCAGCAAAGACAAGCTACAAACAAATGTTTAAAGGAGTAGTTCACCCAAAGAATTACTACCTTTCTATCAATTTCACACGCAATTAAGTCTTGATTTTTTTTTTTCATTCCTAAGCCATTAATTTGATGACCAGCAGAGTTTCCGCAAGTCTCCTACTACCGGAGATGTACTGCCAGTCATCACATTATTGGCTCAGGAATTTGACAAAACGAAACAAAGATAATCTGCATGATTCTGCATGGCTTCATGGGGTGTATAATTGATATTAGTCATTCTTTGACTGTGTAAGATTAATTTAAATATTCTCTTTGGAACTCAGCAACACGTCGTCAAAAACGGTATTTTTAATTATTGTAGTTAAAATACATCAATAATTACATTTACAGTAATTTTAGCGTGACTGTCGAGGGCAGAGACAATAAAAAATCGTGTTTAATTGTGTTTAGAAAAGTTGTCAAAGCACATGGTTTAGTTCCACAGTAGTAGTATGAAATTGTATCAACCATGGCAAACGGGTGCAGTCGTCGGCATCATTAAGAACATGGTGTAGAATAGCCACTGTGATGATTAAACATATTTGGTAAACAACTAAACACTAAAACTGGTGAAAACATACTATAGATCCATAGATTACACAGAATATTGCCTTTCGCTACTTTGTGAAAAGTGAAAACAGCAGTGATTGGAGAAATTGATAAAAAAAAAAGGATATCACTGCCATAGGAACGTGTTCCATTTACTTTAAAATTGATGACACAGGAACTATGTTCTAATATACATGATTTGAATATAAAGTAGCTATGTTTCACATTACATTCATTTGTTATACAATGGCACAGTGTATGATGCAGGAGCAAAGCTTGTTACGGTATTAAATCTTGAATAGCATCACCACAAAGCCAGCTCATTGGAGACTCCAAAATAGGACGCAGAACAAAGGGCTACCCTCCTCTGTCCATAATCATAGCTCATTGTATCAGGCCATATTGGTTCCAGTTTTACACACCTCTGCCAGCCAAAACAGAACAACTGCACCAGGTATGAAAGGGGGATGTATGACCTCCTCCCAAATATGGTCAGATGCTAGTGTTTATATACAGAAAGGAACAGAGCTGGGGGGACACCGGACAACAGGAGGAGTCCCTTGAAGGTAGAATGGACAGGCAATACAAGTCGACCAATTATGAATAACAAATGGTTTGATTGTTCTACTTCGTTTATATGCATGTTCAATTTTCTTTTTCACAGAGACCACAACATCAAAGTCATTCAACTGGTTTCCAAAAAAAGGCAAGTCACTGTGATTATACTATAGTTACTTTCTGGTCAGCCACCGTAAAATAATCTCCTGGTAGATTTATTGAAGTAATTGTAACAAGGTTTCCAGGGAAAGCTGTAAAGCAACCTGAGAGGCTGCAAATGAAACGGCTCGCAGTGAGAGAGTGATACTGCTGGACTATCCTGTTACACACAATAATAGTACAAGGCATTTTAAGTTAATTAAATACTGTCTACAGTCAAACAAATTTGGGACACGAGTTTATGTCTTTGTTTCTGTCTTAATAGTTTATCAATATCTGTTGTAATCAACAGGTTCATTTCTGTGATTTTGTTGAATTATATAACTATAACACATTTACACATTTATTTAGCCAATTTCAAAATGTCTATTCAATGACACTAGAATATCTTGTGACTGCATCTAGAATTAATTGTAAGTATTGCGGAAGCAATTTGGAGTATGGATACTAAGTGCTGCATCTTTGGAAATTGTTCAGGTAAACATCTAAAAACGTAGAGATGGGGGACGCCCTGATGGCAGAGTTTGGGGCGGCAGCTCAGTTTCTGCGAAAGTCCGACAGGGAGCGTCTGGAGGCCCAGACTCGTCCATTCGACATGAAAAAGATGTGTTTTGTGCCCGACCCTGATGTTGAGTTTGTCAAGGCTTCCATTACCAGTAGAGATGGAGACACAGTCACCGTGGAAACTGAGTTTGGAAAGGTGAGTGTGTCACGTATAAATGAAAGCAGTTAAGTTACCCATTAGTGGTGGGAGAACAAAGTTGGCAATTACTAACATTTCCTAGGCTGCTAAATGGATTTTAACATTTTAACCATTGTAATCACAAAAATTAACTAGTCACTGTAATTTCTATGCGTAACAAAAATGGTTAAAGTATGACCATAAAAAAAAGAAACTAACAATTCCATACTCTAAAATAATAGATTAGTACATGTCTAGTGAGTATACTGGTTTCATCTCCCCACAGACAACAACCCATAAGGAAGAAAACATCCATCCCCAGAACCCGCCAAAGTATGATAAAATTGAAGACATGGCGATGTTCACCTTCCTCCATGAGCCTGCTGTGCTGTTTAACCTCAAAGACCGTTACGCAGCCTGGATGATCTATGTGAGTCATTGGATTGGAATGTGAACATCATTTAGTTTATGTACTGTATGTGTCTTCTTCACTAATGTAGTCTCGCGTAGCCAGACAACTATTCCACAATCTGGAACTACACCTCCCAAAAAAAAGAGTAACGGAAGCTGCCATTTCCGTTCACGAAAATATATTTTAAAATATCTTTACATTATATTATTTTATTTCCATTTCTGCTAAGCAGCAAGCTATTATATGCTTAGATGATTTTGATTTATATTAAGATAAATTTGTGTGACTGTAAAGACGAAACGGAAGTGTGAAGGAGGCTTCACTTCTGCTTTATATTTTACTCATGATCAGAGCTTCCGTGCTCCAGACTGTATGACGGAAGCGTTTGAAAATTGCGAGAGGCAACACTGCAACAGTCTGGCAACGCAAGAGTGAGACTATCACTGATGTGACTCCGACTTCCTCCACAGACGTACTCAGGGCTGTTCTGTGTGACTGTCAACCCCTACAAGTGGCTGCCGGTGTACGACCAGTCAGTGGTCAACGCCTACAGAGGCAAGAAGAGGTCCGAAGCTCCTCCTCACATCTTCTCCATCTCTGACAATGCCTACCAATACATGTTGTCAGGTACTGTAAACCTTCTTCTTACTTAGTCCGGGTGGCAGTGGCTCAGGAGGTAGAGCGGCTGTCTTGGAATCCAGGTTCCAGGCTCGATTCCCAGCTCTGACTGGCTATGTGTCAAAGCAGAAACGAATAATTTTCATAATCCTCATGGGGGCCCATGCCTGGTTTAGCCAGGGGAGGGCGGTGTTGGACAGTATCTTGACTGTCTTCAGTGTGGTTGGGTGCAATTCCCCGAAAATCCTCATGGGGGCCCTGGCCCTCCGGACCCCACAGACTCTACGTCACTGTGTCAAAGTGTCCTTTAGTAAGACACTAAACCCCTAACTGCTCCTGGTGAGCAGGTTGATGCCTTGCATGATTTTCTCCGCCATCAATGTGTGTGTATGGGTGAAGTACATTGAAAAGTGCTTTGGACCATAGTACTGTAAATGTGACTGTGGAGATCATAAAACAGTCAAAATATATTACTGCCAAAATTAGTACAGAATATCATATTAACATGTCTTTAACTTTTTCAGATAGGGAGAATCAGTCTGTCTTGATCACGTGAGTAGAATATTACAGATCTGATCTGCGGGGGGAAAAAGCAGCAGCAGCATACATTATTTTCTGAAAAAACAAACTAATGAAAAAAAGTGTTCTTGTTCATCAGTGGAGAATCGGGTGCTGGAAAGACTGTGAATACTAAAAGAGTCATCCAGTACTTTGCCAGCATTGCAGCTGTTACTGGAAAGAAGGATGCTGCTCAGGAGAAAAAGGTTTCTTTTGTACCTAGAACATCTATGTTGATGCTGTACAGTAAAAGGCATAGTGCATGATTTAGTTAAAACTGATCTCGATATGAACTGTACTTATCTCTAGGGAACCCTTGAAGATCAGATCATTCAGGCTAACCCTGCTCTGGAGGCTTTTGGGAATGCCAAGACCATCAGGAATGACAACTCTTCCAGATTTGTAAGTTTACCCCTAAAACCTAGCAATTCATCGCCCAGATGTTCTGCACTAGCTGTCAAGACCAAACCAAACTGTCTGTCATATTTCTTAGGGTAAATTCATCCGAATTCACTTTGGTGTTAGTGGCAAGTTGTCATCTGCTGATATTGAGACTTGTAAGTATCCAGGGACTTTTATACATTTGATGGAATTAATAATAACTAGGCCTATTAGTTAATAGTACCATGTTATCTACCACCTTTCAGATCTGCTGGAGAAGTCCCGTGTTACATTTCAGCTTAAAGCTGAGAGGGACTACCACATCTTCTACCAGATTCTGTCTCAACAGAAACCAGAACTGCTGGGTGAATATTAAAAACATACAACGATGTCATGCCAATAAATAAATTACTCATTAATTATATGATACCAATTAATCAAGTGCCATTCTTGACGCTTCACAGAGATGCTGCTCATCACCAGCAACCCCTATGATTATAGCTTCATCTCCCAAGGAGAGATAACTGTAACTTCCATCAATGATTCAGAAGAGCTGCTAGCTACTGATGTAAGTGAATTCATGGGTAAAAATAAAAGATAAGATTTACCACCGTCATTTCACAAGTCAAGTATACACATACATACTTGTATAGCCCTTAATCACGGTGACAGCCTCAAAGGGCTTGAAGGACCTAGCCTGGAAACCAGACGAATCTGCCATTGCAAGAAAAAAATAATTGCCTGGCATCACTCGGTTGTGATTGGATTTCACTCCCTCCGAAGTAGTGAGGGAGCAACCAGGGCCCAGTATGCAAATATGGGGCGGATTTATCACTAGAAGAGGCATTCTTTTTTTATTCCGGAAATGTCTGAACAAAACAAAAAGAATCCTGCATGCATTTATGAATGTGTGCAATAGGTGCAAAGTGGGAGATATCCAAATATAACATAGCAAAAATTGTCCATACTAGTAGAAAGATGACAGTAATGGTAAATAATGAATTACAGTAAGCACTAGCAATACGTAAAACAACAACAACGACAGGTCAATAAAGTACAAATCCATTATCTCCTGTTTTAGGCTGCTTTTGATGTGTTGGGCTTCACCCAAGAGGAGAAGAATGGTATTTACAAGATGACTGGTGCCATCATGCACTATGGAAACATGAAGTTCAAGCAGAAACAGAGGGAGGAACAAGCAGAGCCTGATGGCACTGAGGGTAAGATTTCACGATGAAAACATAAATACAGAATGTAGTTCTCATAGATAAATGTGCATAATATGTGGTTGAAATGTTTTTTCTGCTGCAGTTCCCGACAAAGTCTCATATTTGATGGGTTTAAACTCTGGTGACCTCCTGAAGGGCCTGTGCCACCCAAGGGTCAAAGTAGGAAATGAATGGGTCACCAAAGGTCAGAGTGTGAATCAAGTGAGTATCTCAGAAATTGTACCGTTGTACAAAGTATTTACAACATGATGGGCTATCGCCTTTTACTTTGTTGCCATTCACACATTGTATATCTATTGGATATCACTGTAACTATTAGATCATGGCACAACGTAGTAACAGTGGGCCCCAGTGCAGGCTAGTTTCCATCTCCCCCTTTTTAAATGCAAAAAGACATTCGGTTCCACACGCAAAGAAACTGCAAGCCATTTACGTGCGTTGTAGCTGCGCACTGGCAGAGATTGTCGTCATATTGTGATTAGTAACGTCTTATTTGTTCTATTAAGGAGCGGTTGACAATAAATAACACTGGAAGTTATGTTAAAATGAGGGTTCATTAATGTTTTATGCTTAGTTCAACATGTCTATATGATCATCAGGTCTACTACTCAGTTGGTGCACTGGCCAAGTCAGTGTATGAGAGGTTGTTCCTGTGGATGGTGGTGAGAATCAACCAATCTCTGGAGACCAAACAACCTCGTCAGCACTTCATTGGTGTGCTGGACATTGCTGGCTTTGAGATCTTTGATGTGAGTATTCTGAACAATGAAAAATCTAAATCTATATCTAAATGTAATAAAGGAAAAAATAACTAGATTAGAATAAATCATAATAATGCCAAAGATGTAAAATTCAGGATGTGCACTTACTGTACAGCCCTCTACTCTTGGAAGATTTACATATTTAAAAAAAAAAACATGCTTTTGATTTCATAAAGTTAGTATGCCTTAAAAGTAAAAGCAACAAATCTTCCACCACTGCAATTCTTTAGAAGACTCATTATTTAGCTTCTCGTGTTTCTCACATTTTAGAGCATATCAGTGGTCATAATATATGGAAATACCTAAACAATAGATTTTGTAGTTTTATATAAAAATCCCATAAAAGGCCTTGATGACTTCCTGTCAAAAACACACTGCATGTTGATGACATAGATAGACATAAATATTAATCTTCATTCATCCCATAGCTGCACCAGATTTTTATTACAAACTGTGATACTCCGCTTTGAGTCTCATGAACAGTAAACTAAAATATGTATCTGAAAACATTTTAGGTTAGAACAAAGCAACGTAGTAACAGTTACATAAATTCACACTGCCCCTCTCTTTCTCCCTCGGGCCGCGTGAGATGCAGGCTACAAACATACAGTAGTCTTCTCTGGGTAATGCCTTCCCATAGTCCAAGGGGATGGGACCTTTCTGATATGTAACATAATATAGGCTACAGTTTCAGACTGAAACAAAAATGACAGAAAAAGTCATTTCACCAGGCATTTAACCTCAAGGCTGCTCCATGTTCTTCTAATGTGATGTGATCTCTTACAGTTCAACACCTTTGAACAACTGTGCATCAACTTCACTAATGAAAAGCTGCAACAGTTCTTCAACCACCACATGTTTGTGTTGGAACAAGAAGAATACAAGAAAGAGGGCATTGTGTGGACATTCATAGACTTTGGTATGGACTTGGCCGCCTGCATTGAACTAATTGAGAAGGTTGGTTTTTGGGAGTTCAAAGAAAATAAATCATTTCTTAGATTCTTCTATAATTACAATTTCACAGCAGTAATATAATATTTTGATTCATTTTAATGTATTAAGCACATCTCATCTCACATCGCATCACTTTCCCATTTTTCTCTAGCCCATGGGTATCATGTCAATCCTTGAAGAGGAGTGTATGTTCCCTAAGGCCGATGATGCAACATTCAAGGCTAAGCTGTATGACAATCACCTGGGCAAGAATCCCAACTTCCAGAAGCCCAGGATGATTAAGGGGAGACCAGAGGCCCATTTCTCCCTGGTTCACTATGCTGGTACTGTGGATTACAACATTGGTAACTGGTTGGTGAAGAACAAGGACCCTCTCAATGAGACCGTGGTCGGTCTCTTCCAGAAGTCAAGCCTCAAGTTGCTGGCTACGCTGTTCGCTAACTTTGCTAGTGCAGACGCTGCAGGTAGGCTATATAAGTGAACAGATGCAGTTCAGTTAATATTCAGAGAGGTACTGGTAATACAGATGATCTGCCCTTTTTCATGTCGTTAATAGATGATAAAGGTGCAGGAAAAAAGAAGAAGGGGTCTTCATTCCAGACTGTGTCTGCCTTGCACAGGGTGACCATTTCTGCAGTGGCAAAAACTTGCAGGCAAAATCATTTACATTTTAGACACAATATATCAATAAAATATTGTAACACATTCATTCTTTGTTAAACCCACAGGAGAACCTGGGTAAACTCATGACCAACTTGAGGTCCACCCATCCCCACTTTGTACGCTGCCTCATCCCCAATGAGACCAAGACTCCTGGGGCCATGGAGAACCCTCTGGTTATGCACCAGCTACGCTGTAACGGTGTGCTGGAAGGCATCAGGATATGCAGAAAGGGTTTCCCTAACAGAGTCAGTTATGGTGACTTCAAACAAAGGTTAAACATGAGCTTTTTTTAACCCAACAGCTATTTATTTACAACTGCATCTCTAAATGCGCTGATGATTTGATATGCGTTTAATCATGTTTCATCCAGATACCGTATTCTCAATCCTAATGCAATCCCTGAGGGACAGTTTATGGACAACAAAAAGGCTTCAGAAAAACTGCTGGGTTCTTTGGAACTGGATATTGAGCAGTATAAGTTTGGACACACCAAGGTTGGTCTTTGTTAAATAGTACTGAATTATTCCATAACATTTAATAAGTTACACGTTTCAAGAAGAGGATGGGTTCCTTGCGTATAATCTTTTTCATTTCATTTTATTTCGCACATAGTGTATCACAATACAGTACAAATCATAATAGTTAATTAATTTGTCTTTCATACCTATCTGATCTGATCTGGATCAGGGTTCTCAAATTCTGAGACAGTGGGCCTTCCTTCAAACAAGGCTGAGACAGAAGGTTAATTATTCCATACGGTCAAATCAACACTGATGCTCATGTTAGCTAGATAGTTGTTGTACAACACACACCTCCTGCCACCAAAACTCTGCTCTGTCTAGTCACACACAAACAGTTCTCTCCTGTCTTGTCTTGGCTTAAGCTTGGTGAGCAAAAATCTACAGACATCAAAAACGAATCAAATAATGACTTCCAACAGTTACCGATTACATGCTTACAGCTCTATCTTTTGATATGGAATGGATCCCTTTTTCCCTGGTTACCGTCTGATTATTTCGACTGTCTGAAGCACATGGGTCCACATTGCACAATTAAGTACAGGGGGCTTTCACGTGCAATGCGTGCAATTTCTTTAAATTACTTATTTTGACCAATACCAGCTGACGTCCTTGTCATGTCTGTCTGTCTGTCTGTCAGTCCCTCCTGGTACAACACTGACCACTTTCTTAATACGATGAGGAAGGCCTGCAGACACCGAAATTAAAAAGTACCAGAATTGTATATTATTTTTTTAGAATAGAGAAGTCCACTGTAAAAAACAGCTGACCTTCAGCCAAAAGTGAACAAAAAAGTCATTCGAAATAATGCCGTATTCTATTTTGTTTACACACCGTTCTGTATCCATTATTAGGTGTTCTTCAAAGCCGGTCTCCTGGGTGTTCTTGAGGAGATGAGAGACGACCGTCTCGCTCTCATCATCACTGGAATTCAGGCCAGAGCCAGAGGATTACTTGCCAGGATAGAATACATGAAAATAGTAGAACGCAGGTACAGTATCACAGCCATTGCCCAAGTGAATCAGCACATATACTAGAATAAAAGAGGAATTACTTAAAAACAACCGCTTATATCAAAAGGGATTCCTTGCTGGTGATCAAGTGGAATATACGTGCTTTCATGGGAGTCAAAAATTGGCCCTGGATGAAGATGTACTTCAAGATCAAGCCTCTTCTGAAATCAGCTGAGAATGAGAAGGAGATGGCAAACATGAAGGTGGAATTTGCAAAGCTAAAAGAGCTTTATGCTAAAACTGAAGCCAGGAAGAAGGAACTCGAAGAGAAAATGGTCAGTCTTCTCCAAGAGAAGAATGACCTGCAGCTCGCAGTCCAGTCTGTAAGTCATAAAATGTACTAAATTCACATAAATATATATTCACTGTAATACTATTGTTTTGTTGCCATGAAAACATCTCTGAAGTATTAAAGTAAGTTTCAATATATTGTTCCAAACAGGAACAAGACAATCTGTCAGATGCTGATGAGCGCTGTGAGGGTCTAATCAAGAGCAAGATCCAGCTTGAGGCTAAAGCCAAAGAGCTGACAGAAAGACTGGAAGACGAGGAGGAGATGAACTCAGAGCTCACTGCTAAGAAGAGGAAGCTGGAGGACGAGTGCTCAGAACTGAAGAAAGACATTGATGATCTGGAGCTCACTCTGGCTAAAGTGGAAAAGGAGAAGCATGCCACAGAGAACAAGGTATTGTAAGAGACAGTCTTACAGTAGCTCTTATGTTGATGAAGAATTTACTCAAGCAACTGAATTATACTAACTAGGCAATATAATGTAGGTTAAAAACCTGACCGAGGAGATGGCAGCGTTGGACGAAATCATCGCCAAGCTGACAAAGGAGAAGAAAGCTCTTCAAGAGGCTCATCAGCAAACGCTGGATGACCTGCAGAGTGAGGAGGACAAGGTCAACACTCTGACCAAGGCCAAGACCAAGCTGGAGCAGCAGGTTGATGATGTGAGTATTATGTTAAGCACCATTATACTAGCCTTGGTCCCAGGCTTACTTATCTGCGGAAAGAAAAGCCTGGTCACAACGTAAGGCAGAGAAGCTATCGGCGGATGTATCCTCCGCAACATCCGTCAAATGTATTTCCCCCGGATACGATATTTTCCCGACCAATCACAACACTTATTTCATTCGCAGAGAATGTAAACTGATTTGTAAAGCATCAACGTAATTTCCTTGGGCAATACTTCCGCTAAAATCCCGCAACTTCCACTGATAGTCTTTTCAGCGTAGGTCTTGCCCAGGGTGCCATTATACTGCTTGGTTGAATGCTTGATTTTGATTGGTCAATTGCTGAATTCAGCCGTGTGTTATTTTTTGATAATGACCGGTGGGCTCTATAACAACAGACCGCTGCCTAATCAAAGTCTCAGAGCCATGTCGGGCGTTATTTCTCAACAACAACCGGCTCGTGGTATATTATCCCTTGCTTAAAAGCATCAACCCCTATGAATGAGACATCACCAAAATAACAGTTTGATGTGAAATATTTGTGATGCATGTTCAGATAATGTATTCATAAAACATCTAGTGTGTTACCTTCATTGTCATATAGTTTTAGAGTTACTAGAGTAGAGTTACTTACTATAATGCCAAGCAGAGTAGAATCAATGCATTATTCCTGACATTGTTCACGTCTTAGCTTGAAGGATCACTGGAACAAGAGAAAAAGATCAGGATGGATCTGGAGCGAGTAAAGAGGAAGCTGGAAGGCGACTTGAAGTTGACCCAGGAGAGCCTAATGGACCTGGAGAATGACAAGCAGCAACTTGAGGAGAGGCTGAAGAAGTATATTAGTTTATATTACTGTATATTACAATCACTCAGAACCTTACACATCTTATACATTAGTTTTATAAACAAAGGTCTTAAATGTCTGTTTGCTTTTACTTAAATGAAACTATTTTTGTTTTAATAGGAAGGACTTTGAATTTAGCCAACTGAACAGTAAGATTGAGGATGAACAGGCTATGGGGACCCAGCTTCAGAAGAAACTTAAGGAGTTGCAGGTAACCAATGCAATATAAAATGAAATGATGCAAGCACAACTATAAATAAAACTGAGTAAAACACATAGACCTATGCCAAGGGTGTCAGTTA
This sequence comes from Protomyctophum parallelum, assembly GCF_964188405.1. Classification (NCBI taxonomy): domain Eukaryota; kingdom Metazoa; phylum Chordata; class Actinopteri; order Myctophiformes; family Myctophidae; genus Protomyctophum; species Protomyctophum parallelum. The sequence continues at coordinate 16,305,041 of NC_139712.1, read as the reverse complement.
ACTTCTTAAAAAAAAAATATCCGACGATTTTGTAACCCATTTTTCACCCCTGTGTCAATTATCTAATGTGATCCTGGGCTCTACACACCCTCCGCCAACCAAGGGTGTCAGTTTAAGGTGTATATAGATTATATAAATGCCATAAATAAAAGCTCGAGATTGGCAATGAAGTTTTGACAGGGTCCATGAAAAACCTTTTTCCACAGTTTTGTGAAAATCCAAAGTTAATCAGTTCTTCCATGGCCCAGGACCAAACATTTTCACAGACTGTTGTTTTAAACATGACCTCTTCTAGGCGGAGGTAATACAAGTGTTTGTCTAAATATGTGAGGATCACATTTTCAGGCTCGTATTGAAGAGTTAGAGGAAGAACTGGAGGCTGAGAGAGCTGCTCGGGCCAAGGTGGAGAAACAGAGAGCAGACGCAGCCAGAGAGCTGGAGGAGATCAGTGAGAGGCTGGAGGAGGCCGGCGGGGCGACCGTGGTCCAGATCGAGATGAACAAGAAGAGAGAGGCTGAGTTCCAAAAGATACGCAGAGACCTTGAAGAGTCCACTCTGCAACACGAGGCCGTTACTGCTACCCTGAGAAAGAAGAACGCAGACAGCGTGGCCGACCTGGGAGAGCAGCTCGACAACCTTCAGAGAGTCAAGCAAAAACTGGAAAAAGAGAAGAGTGAGCTCAGACTGGAGCTTGACGACGTGGTCTCCAACATGGAGCAAATCGCTAAGACCAAAGTGAGTCAAAGGTCCTAATTACCGTATGCAGAATCAGTTCAGGTTATTGTGATGATGATTGATTCATGAAAAAGATTGTATATATTGTGTTTAGACAAACTTGGAGAAAATGTGCCGCACTCTGGAGGACCAGATGATTGAATACAAAACAAAATCTGAGGAAGGTCAACGTCACATTAATGACTTCACCATGCAGAGAGCAAAGCTTCAAACTGAGAATGGTATGACCCGTTACAATTGGTTAACACAAAGCCACTGTAGCGCCAACATGTAGAAAATGTTAAAATAATTGAAGGTTGATGGAAAACGTGTTTGGCTACAGGTGAGCTAATCAGGCAGATGGAGGAGAAGGACTCTCTTGTCTCCCAGTTGACGAGAACGAAGCAGTCATACACTCAGCAGGTTGAAGACCTCAAGAGACAACTGGAGGAGGAAGTCAAGGTAGAATAATGATGAGGTTGATGTTATCTACCATAAATTCATTAATACATGTGTTGCGATCCTAAGTTTTAAAAATCACACTCGTGTGAAGTGAGAGGCACCTGGTAATGTTGAAATGAAGCTTTGATCATCACTTTTAGAAGCACATTATGTGGGCAGAGTAACTTTTATTCATTGCAGATTCAATGCTACTACTGTATATAAATTACGAGACATAAATCCAGTGTGTATAATATATAAAACAAAATCAAGTCACAAGAATATATATTAGTTAGCCACATGACGTCTCACGTCGTAACGTCAGTGCCCTAAACAAACATTAAAAGTCCATAGACTGGCCTGGGCCGTGGCTCAGCAGTCCAGGCACCGTGGCTGGTAATCCAGTCTGGCAGTGTGTCTTCCCCCCATCTCCTGTCAGCCTACTGTCTGTCCCTCCATAAAAAATAAAAAAAAATCCATAGACTTGGCTGCCATATGACGTCATTTGAAAGGCATTGGAGGGGATAAATAATAAGTGTTTGTTTGAGGATTCTGCAACTAGTCCTAAATCCCTTTCCCCCCCCTCAACAAAGGCCAAGAGTGCTCTGGCCCATGCAGTGCAGTCAGCTCGCCATGACTCTGACCTGCTGAGGGAGCAGTATGAAGAAGAGCAGGAGGCCAAGGCAGAGCTGCAACGGGGAATGTCCAAGGCTAACTCTGAGGTGGCTCAGTGGAGAACCAAGTATGAGACTGATGCCATCCAGAGGACCGAGGAGCTGGAAGATTCCAAGTAAGGAACGTTTTGGAGTTTTGGACGAGAATAAACCTGGCCAAGATAAAAAAAATAGCAGACCTACAAGCTCGTAGCTTGTAGATCTGCTATTTTTCAATAGCTAAAGCATAACGTAATGCTAACACCAAAAGGGGTTCCCGCCCAGAATGATCATTCTTGTTTGATGTATCCAGTGTTAATTGCTTCTTTTGCGCACCTGTAAATAGGAAGAAGTTAGCTCAACGTCTGCAGGATGCAGAGGAAGCTGTGGAGGCCGTTAATGCTAAATGCTCCTCTCTGGAGAAGACCAAACACAGGCTCCAGAATGAGATCGAAGATCTCATGGTGGATGTGGAGAGATCTAATGCTGCCGCTGCAGCTCTAGACAAGAAGCAAAGAAACTTTGACAAGGTAATATTGTGAGAAAGAGAACATGGTGAAGTTACTTAGTAATATTTAATAACGGTCTGATCCAATGTATGGCACATTATTTAAACAGATCCTGACTGAGTGGAAGCAGAAGTATGAAGAATCTCAGGCTGAGCTGGAGAGCACCCAGAAAGAGGCCAGGTCTCTGAGCACGGAGCTATTCAAACTGAAGAACTCGTATGAAGAGTCTCTGGATCAACTGGAGACCATGAAGAGAGAGGACAAGAACCTGCAAGGTAGTGTTTCATTAAACGTCACTATCTAATGGATGTTGTAGAGAATACCTTTGCACAGCTGGGAGCCTGGGACCAATATTAATCAATGTAATACTTTTACAATAGGGGAAATTTCTGACCTGACTGAGCAACTTGGTGAGTCGGGAAAAAGTATCCATGAGTTGGAGAAGGCACGTAAACAACTGGACCAAGAAAAGACTGAGATACAGGGTGCTCTGGAGGAAGCAGAGGTAAGACTAGAATAACCTTTGAATTATATCAAAGTTTATTGGCTCAACGTCTGACACATTTCACATGATATGTGGTGTGTTCCAACAGGGAACCCTAGAGCATGAGGAAAGCAAGATCCTCAGGGCTCAACTAGAGTTCAACCAGGTTAGGGGTGACATCGAGCGCAAACTTTCCGAGAAGGACGAGGAGATGGAGATGACTAAGAGGAACCAGCAGAGAGTCGTGGACACCTTGCAGAGCTCCTTGGAGTCCGAGACTCGCAGCAGGAACGAGGCTCTGAGAATTAAGAAGAAGATGGAAGGAGACCTGAACGAGATGGAGATCCAGCTGAGCCAGGCCAACAGGCAGGCAGCAGAAGCTCAGAAACAGCTCAAGGGACTCCATTCTCATCTGAAGGTATAGTAATAATATTGTTTGTGAAAACACTGTTGACTATAAATCTGTCATTATCTTTCATTAAGTAAGGCTAAGTAAATGGCAGACAAGCCGCGTCGAAAAGATTACATTTGTTTAATGGTTCATATTTTAACAGGACGCTCAGTTGCAGTTGGATGATGCTCTTCGTGGCAATGATGATCTGAAGGAGAACATTGCCATTGTGGAGAGACGCAACAATCTGATGCAGGCTGAACTCGATGAGCTGAGGTCCATGGTGGAGCAGAACGAGAGAGCTCGTAAACTGGCTGAGCAGGAACTGCTCGATGTCAGTGAGAGAGTTCAACTGCTGCACTCTCAGGTAAAGACATCACAAATCAGTGAACATTCTTAGAACTCGCATTACATCAAATTAACCCATTTTGGGGCGGGAACCCCTTTTGTTGTTTTAAGCATTGTGTTATACTTTAGCTATTGAAAAATAGCAGATCTACAAGCTCATAGCGCGCCACCGAGTGGCGCGCTACAAGCTTGTAGGTCTGGCAGTCTGCTATTTTTGAGAAATCGTGAAAATGCGGCACAAATCTTTGAATATATATTCTTTCAGAGCCAACGTTTTTAACTCAAATTTGCTTTTGGGGGGTTCCTGGAACAACATATTTTCAGATGGGGGTCGGCAGCCAATTACATATACATTTTGGGGTCCTTGACATGAAATATTGAGAACGACTGATATAGAAACATGAGGTTTTTCTGAAAAGAATACAGGCCTAAATGGGTTAAAAAACCATTATCACAATGTTGTATTTTCTCCTGTGCTCAGAACACCGGTCTGTTGAACCAGAAGAAGAAGCTCGAAGGAGACACGACCCAACTTCAGAATGAAGTGGAAGAGGCCGTACAGGAGTGTAGAAACGCAGAGGAAAAGGCCAAGAAGGCCATTACCGATGCCGCCATGATGGCGGAGGAGCTGAAGAAGGAGCAGGACACCAGCGCTCACCTGGAACGCATGAAGAAGAACATGGAACAGACCATCAAGGACCTGCAGCACCGTCTGGACGAAGCCGAGCAAATCGCCTTGAAAGGTGGCAAGAAGCAGGTCCAGAAACTGGAGGCCAGGGTGAGTGACAGTACTGACATGACGTTATAAAATAACTACAGTTACAACCGGAAATCCTTGCCCATTCACTGCTATGGAGTTGCTCAGCCAGAGCATACACCCTTTTCCCCGATAAACTATAAGGCGATCACACTGGCAAGTAGTAGACAAAGTGGTAGTGAAGTATATTAGACACCATTGTAACCTGGCAACATTTTGGCTTTTTGGCAACATTACATTTTTCTGATTAAATCATAATTGCATTGTCTAATATAAAACAAGGCCAACACATTGGAGAAGTTGATTATTGGCAAAGAAACTAAACAAAAACAAAACAGAACTGGGTTCACTGGAATACTTTGTTGTTTATGCTTCCGGTCACTGCCTAATTACCCTAATATGTCCGTTTTAACTAAACTATTATGCTCACACATATGCGTTCATTTAAAGGTAAGGGAGCTGGAAATGGAAGTGGAAGCAGAGCAAAGAAAGTCTACTGATGTTGTGAAAGGAGTACGCAAATATGAAAGACGCATCAAGGAACTCACCTATCAGGTATAATAGTCCTTTTTTTCTAACTTTTTTTTCATTTTACAAGAGAAAAAGGGTACAGGCACAAAACAATATATATAATTGATTGATAGTCTAAACCAACTAAGGCACAACATAAAAAAGAAAACACATATATAATGTTTGCTATATCCCCTATCTTGGCCAGTTGAGTGGCTGCACCCCTCCTTGCCTTGTTTTAAATCCTAGTAACCACACACCCTGGCACCAACCACCATATACATTTATTCTATACTTAGAATTAATATTATATATATATTCTAATGCAGACAGAGGAGGATCGTAAGAATTTGACCCGCCTCCAGGACCTGGTGGATAAGTTGCAGCTTAAGGTCAAGTCCTACAAGAGATCTGCAGAAGAGGCTGTGAGTATTTCAACATACTAACTATGCGATATGCTGTGCTATTCAGGGCGGGAACCCCTTTTGGTGTTAGCATTATGTTATGCTTTAGCTATTGAAAAATAGCAGATCTACAAGCTCATAGCGCGCCACCGAGTGGCGCACTACGAGCTTGTAGGTCTGCCATTTCTGAAAAATCGACTGACGTAGAAACATAGCTTTTTCAGAAAACTATCAGGATGTAGAAGACATTTTTAGAATCTGATCTCAGGCCAAGTACCTGTATCTGCACATGCACACCTAGCAGTAGCGCGCACACACACATCCAGCCTTAACCTGCACACCTAGCACACACACATCCAGCCTTAACCTGCACACCTAGCACACACACATCCAGCCTTAACCTGCACACCTAGCACACACACATCCAGCCTTAACCTGCACACCTAGCACACACACATCCAGCCTTAACCTGCACACCTAGCACACACACATCCAGCCTTAACCTGCACACCTAGCACACACACATCCAGCATTAACCTGCACACCTAGCACACACACATCCAGCCTTAACCTGCACACCTAGCACACACACATCCAGCCTTAACCTGCACACCTAGCACACACACATCCAGCCTTAACCTGCACACCTAGCACACACACATCCAGCCTTAACCTGCACACCTAGCACACACACATCCAGCCTTAACCTGCACACCTAGCACACACACATCCAGCCTTAACCTGCACACCTAGCACACACACATCCAGCCTTAACCTGCACACCTAGCACACACACATCCAGCCTTAACCTGCACACCTAGCACACACACATCCAGCCTTAACCTGCACACCTAGCACACACACATCCAGCCTTAACCTGCACACCTAGCACACACACATCCAGCCATTACCTGCACACCTAGCACACACACATCCAGCCTTTACCTGCACACCTACAGTAGCACACACACATCCAGCCTTTACCTGCACACCTACAGTAGCACACAGGCTTTGGCCTGACAGGGTGTTGTGTTCCGTTCATGACGACCTTCGCTGCATGTCTGTCTCTCTGTCTCTCTGTCTCTCTCTCTCTCTCCCCCCTTCTTTCCTGTCCGTCGTCACTTGATACCATCAATAAAAGGCAGAAAAGCCCAAAACAAATCTTTATAAAAAAAAGACCTAAAGATTGACGAATCTCTGTGATTTCTTTGCTGCACAGTGTTGTGTAGTGTCTCTAAAATATTGCCATATAAGCAGGGCTGTTGTAACTTAAAAGTCATACTGTGTAACTTTTTGAATTAAAAGGTTATTTTGGATGCAATATTTCGCAATAACCATTCCAACATAAATTAGTTTTCTGACAACTAATCTACACCATGGCATAATCCTCCATATTTCATTGTAGGAGGAACAAGCCAACAACAATCTGAGCAAGTTCCGTAAAATGCAGCATGAACTAGATGAGGCCGAAGAAAGGGCTGACATCGCTGAGTCTCAGGTCAACAAGATGAGAGCCAAGAGTCGTGACGTGAGCAAGGTGTAGCAAATTTACATGCAATATATTGTAATATTTTGAAAATGTTTTGAAAGCAGTTTTGAAAGTGAACTCACTATTTTTATAATCTTCTTTCCCCTTACAGAAAGGTAAAGAAGAGGAGTGAAGCTCGCTGAATGACGCAATTATATTTCTCTATGCAACATAGCAGAAAAAATTGTAATAAAGCAATCTAAAAGCGTTTGTTTCAGTTGTGAACTTGTCCTGTGCTTGTCGGCTTTTGATGTGGAGAAAGAAAACCATCGTTACAATTGAGTCTATATGCCTACACACCTTGTCATACATTAGAATGAGATAGAAACAGCTACTGTACTGTATAACGATTGATTGATTGATTGATTGAAAAAGTTATTCACAGTATGTAAAATGGGTACATTTCAGTCCTCCATTTTCAATTCACCAGAACATTTAAAGACGTACAAATATACACTTCTATGAAAAACAGGAAATCATCATATAAAGAGAGTAAAAAATGGAAGAAAGAAAGTGCTAGATGTTTAGGATATATATGCAAAACATAACATGTCTGATGTGACCTCCACGAAAAATTGCTGCATCCAAGCACATCCAACAAAAGTAATGTTGGCTTCGGTTACACGTTTCAGTTAAGAGTTCCAGCCTTTGTTCCTTGTGTCTGAAAGACAATACCCTCACACCTCTGTGCTGATAACTGTAACAGACTGTGGACAGCTGAGAATGTGACACATCAAGGCAAGGTTAATGCTCACAAAAGCTCTTGTGTACTGTAAGTTGTACAAACTGTGAATCAACAAGCTTGATGAGTTGAAGTAAATAATACAATAATAACTAGTTAGAGGCTCTGGCGGTTTTGATGAAGGAACAGAAAATAGAACAATATTGCTGCAAAGTTTGTAATGATGGTTTCAAGACAAAATAGACAATAAGAACTTGAAAGTTGCATGTGTTTTCTGTGCCCCTCTTCTCTCAGTGTAATAATGTAAATTTAAATACAACGACAGCATAACCACCAGATGTGGCTGACAGTCAACACACAATTACGATCAAAATATGATCCAGAGAAAGCCAAAAAAAAAAAAAAAATCAGAGTGTATGACAGTTCAAGACATATAGGCCAAACAAAAACAAACAAGTGAGCCGTTATAGAGCCACAAATTAGTACTTTCACATTGCAATCTGCATCATAATCTGATGGATCACAACTCCTTGAATACAAATACAGATAAAGTATTGTGTTTTTATATAAGATAATAATCGAATGCCAGCATTTAATTGAAGTTATTGCTATTGACAAGATTATTGTAATTGATATTTTAACTCACCACATTCGTTGAGTTTTCATGAAGTGCAGTCAGTGGTGTGGTCCTAATCCTACTGGGGAAACCACTGGATGTTCATAGGATGCTGGAACATAGAAGATGGACAGAGCGAGTCAGTAAGAAGCAGCAAAGGATTGTCAGGAGAAAAGGACACAGCCCTATATTGTACTTCAAGCAAGGATCAAATGACCACTCTTACACACTCAGACTGTAAGACAGCTGATAATTGGACCCCTAACATAGGTTGGCATGTTCAGCCATGGAAGGTAATCAGAGACACTCAAGGTTAGACAAGACATTTTGAGTGCTGGAAGGGCTTCTTGTCAGCAATGCAAAGGTCTTAGAGATGAGATATAAGAACCCAACAATGTGACATGTCTGACCCTGACAATTATCACTTTGTATAGAGCCTTGCACTTTCTTTGATGGATTTACAATGTGTGTGTGTGCGTGTGTGTGTGTGTGTGTGTGTGTGTGTGTGTGTGTGTGTGTGTGTGTGTGTGTGTGTGTGCACTCGCACGTACTGAGCAAGTACTGTAATCTCCGACACAGCTACACTGTGAGATCACAGTCAAATATTTCTAGGTTTCATAGCAGCTATCATAGACAAAGGATGGCAAGTGAGTTAATTAATGTAGCCATTATGTTAATGCTCATCGGAGGCGTTGCCCCCTCCGTTGCAGATCAGTGGAGAGGAAGTTGAGTTTGTGACTTCCTTCACCTACCTAGGATCCATAATCACTAACAATGGCAACATAATAACCTAAATAAACCGGAGACGTGCCCTGGCAGCCAGCGCCATGAAAACTACTCTGGAAGCCACTGTGGAGACACCACTCCATATCTAGAGACACCAAACTAAGGATTTACAACACCTCAGTCCTCTCCTCTCCATCCTTCTCTATGGAGCAGAAACCTGGCCTCTCAATAAGACCCTGGCTGCCAGAATTGATCAGATGGCTTTGACAGTAGAGCTTTGCGAACAATAGAGGGGATAAAAGAGGGGACTTACACCAACTGGGCTTGTCGCTGACTGAAGCTGAGCCCCTAGCACTGGACCGACCCAAATGGAGAAGATTGGTGAAACTGATTGGCTCTACGCATGGCGACACCTCCGCCGCCGAGCAAGAGACCTGATGATGATGATTATGTTCAAGTACATCACAACAGACAGTAATAACTCAAGGCAGCGGACTGTTGGATCCCTTGGCTGGCAGGGTCCCATAAGTTCTGAGAATAAGAATCCAAGTTTAAGGTCGAAGTTAGCACTACCCAATGTTGAAAAGGTTTATGTTGTTAAATGCCAGTGTCTTTCTGGAGGTAACACTATCCCCCAATTGTCCGCGGCCCAATTAACACATTGCAGACAGCCTAACACTTTCCCTGAAGCACAACTTGTGACATCGACCCTTGACATTAATTCTACCATTATATAAAAATATGCCATCTACAAATGAATGTTTATTTTGTCATATAATTATAGGAGAACTAAGTTCTTTTGCATGGATTAAAGCAAAATAAAATCTCACGACTGAAAAACATTGTCAGGCCAAGTCCTGTTGTGAACGGAGTGAAAAGAGTTTCGGAAGTATTTAGCAAAATATGTAGAATTATGATGGGGGTTTTTTTGTTTCGTTTTTTCTTTGCTTGCCAAAGGTCGGTCGAATTCTCGTAAATATAATGGTTGCAAAGGTATTAACCGATTGCCTGAGCCCCGTGGTGGGAGTTCTGGTCTAGTTTTGGTGAATATTAAGTAGTTCCAGTCATTTGGTGGGGGTCTGGGGGCCAATCATTAAAAACAAAAATCACAAAACTAGCGTTATTTGTATAGGTGACCAATTTTACCATATAGAGCAACTTTCGTTCAACGTTGGCGTTTTGATCACTCTGTCATGAAAGGTGGCTAGAAGCAAGTCCAGAAACTGGAGGCCTACTTGGTTGCTAAAACTACAAGAGCCCTACGCCCAGCCAACGGACCACCAGGAGTCTCCGGACGGACCAGTGCCTTGCACACCGTCGGTCCCCGAGTACCCACCCTTAATGAATGTTTAAGTGGCAATCACACTGGCAAGCAGTAGAGGAAGTAGGTTTTAAAGGCTAACAAATCCTGAGATGTTACAAAAGCTAAAGTGTGCAGCTGTCCTTCCCCCTATTGGTCTTAAAACTTAGCTGTTGAATAAAACAAGGAATATATTATGAACGTACCGGTAACATTCTGCAGCAATACAGCATGGACCGCTGGTGTAGTGGTAGCCTGACATCATGTCGCAGGTTCGAATCCTGATCCCGACAGCCTTTGCTGCGTCACTCCTCGCCTCTCTCTCCCCATTTCTTGTCAATCTGCTGTATACTATCAACACTAAAAGGAAGGTAAGGAAACAATCTATACCATGGCAGCATAATCCTCCATATTTCATTGTAGGAGGAGGAACAAGCCAACAACAATCTGGGCAAATTCCGTAATCTGAATCATGAACTACTGTAGATGAGGCAGAAGAAAGGGCTGACATAGCCGAGTCTCAGGTCAACAAGAGGAGAGCCAAGAGTCAAGGTAAACATGTAACAAATGTCACAATTTGACTATTTTCTAAATGTTTTTTAAAGTCGTTATGGAATTTATTTTCATTATAATCTTCTCTCTTTCCATACAGAAAGGTAAAGATGAAGAGTGAAGCTGCCAGACAGACCATTCTAAATTAAATCTTTTCCTCTATGCATTTCTTTCTCTAGGTAGCAGAAATAAATAATAAAACAATCTAAATGCATTGTGTTTGTTTCAAGTGTGTGTTGTTGTGTGTCTACCCGTTTTAAGTGGCCATTATATTAATTATTTTTGAGAAAGTAAACCATGGATACAACTTACATTACCGTTCACAAATCCATGTATGCACATATAGTAGCTTATGGAGTTATTGAGTAACGGTAAGCAACGGTCCTCAAGATTTTAGAATACATACTTTTACAATGCAACTACAGTAGCACTCTGATATTTGTTTCAAATAGTGTGTTACAAATCAAATGTATTATTATTAGTAGTATACTACTATTAGTAGTGTACAAGAATAGAGAGAGAACGAAACAAGCTACACTGCATATAATGCAATATGTCTAATAGTACATTAATGTAAAACACGAGCAAGACAAAAATACAATGCATGGCCTCCACATCAAATGAGACAGCAAGCACATCCTAACAATAGTAACGTTGGCTTGGGTTACATGTTTCACCAAGAGATTAGCAGTTACAGCCTTTGTTCCTTTTGGTCTGAAAGACAATACCCTCGCACCTCTGTGCTGATAACTTGAAAGGACTGGACAGCTGAGGCACGGTTCATTCTCATAACAGCCCTAAGTTGCAGAAACTGTAGAATAAAGAAATAAGTGTACTAGTAACTGTGAAGGAAGCTGATGTCCATGCCCAGGACCCATGTTTCTATGTCAGCGGTGCTCAACCTTTTTCACGTCAAGGACCCCCAAAATTATCTCTTTTGGGCCACGGACCCCCATCTCAAAATATGTAGTTCCAGGGACCCCCCAGAAGCCAATATTTTAGTTTAAAATGTTTGCTCTGAAATATATATTCAAAGATTTGCACCACATTTTCATGATTTTTCAAAAATAGCAGACCTACAAGCTTGTAGCGCGCCACTCGGTGGCGCGCTATGAGCTTTTAGATCTGCTATTTTTCAATAGCTAAAGATGTATAACATAATGCTTGAAACACCAACAGGGGTTCCCGCCCAAAATGAGTTAACCTCAAAGTGCGTTATGCAGCCTGGATGATCTGAAGTTATTGTGCCTTTCAATAATGTGACACTGATGCAGGGGTGGAAACTTAAAAAGGACAACTTTAGTTTTTTTTCAACCAAGGTTCATGTTTTAGGTTGTTATTAGAGAAAGTAAAAGATGAGTGTTCATTTCTTTTCATTTGCTGCTTTCTTCCATTTTAGCTGTTTTTGACAGGGGTGGGTGGGGGCATTCGAGCATGGGGCTAAAAATGCATTTTTTTTTACAAAATGTTATAGCGATTTCTTTTTTAATTATTTACTATAGTCCTACTAAACCCAGAGAAAGTACATCCGGCCACAAAAGATCACAGGATCTACTGAATGTGTCGGACTGACATATTGAGCCTATGACACAGACAGGTCGATTTTGAAGGTGCAGTTTTATAGGTCGTGATACATAAATTGGCCTCGCTCTGCGCACATTCGTATTATGAAAGGCATATCGGCCCGTGTTGAACGCACTCGGCCCGTGTTGAACGCACACACATTTGGCATACCGCGTCCCTGAATATTTTAGCATTGTGGGAGTGTCCATATGTTAATTATTCTCGCTTTGCGCAATTTGCTATTAAGCCCCTTGACCTAAAGACACTCAGCGCATAACGATTAGACGTGGGTCTGACCACCTCATAAACGCAAAAAGCACTGTTTGATTTGACACTTGAGCGGCTCTGGAAGGCTGGTAGAGTGTTGCCATGTCTGTTTATTATAAGCGGCTTATTTTTCTGTAAAGTTGCTTTGTGTGGTTGCTTTTCTTGTTTCTAAAGTGGTTATTTGGGCTTTTCTCCTAATGTTGTTTAAACCAGTGATCGTCACACAGCACATTCCCATGTCAAGGATCCCCAGATGAATGCATTTGCCCAACTAAGGACAGCTAATCCAAAAATTAAATAAAAAGATTACTTTTGAAAATAGCAGATCTATACCAGCTCACAATGCATCACATTCATTCATTAAAACTATGAACTCTGACTGCAGGGGGATATATAATGATCATTATAACAATGTGCAAGAACATATTTAAAAAGAAGGAAGAACTTTATATTTGTGGACAATCAAAATATGTTTTTTTATTTTAATGTGGTGTCATTCAAATTAATCTGGATATGGCAGACTCACTATTTAGAAAATAAAAACATGGCACTTCATTTAAAATAGGTTACAGACCCCTGTTATATGCGCTTATTTTTATAGACCTATTTACTTGTTTCTATGAGACATGGCAGTTTTGCGTCATTTAAAAAAAAATGTTGAGATTAGAAACGGCCATAATTCTTTCATTTCTCAACCTTAAAAATAAAAAAAAACATCTCCATAATCCGTGGGAAATGTGCTTTCATATGCTGTATCACACCCGATTCAAGTCTTCTTCAATAAAATGCTACGAGCGAACTCAGCGAAGACCATACCATGGGGCCACAGCATTACGCAGCACGCATTCAACTCATTCCTTCGTCGTGACTTGAATGAAATAAAATATAATAAACGTTATTTTACTGGTGTTTTTCAATAGAAACAAATAAAGAGCGTGTGTAGGCTACTGTGTGCAAGTGCAACAGTGCATATACATGCATGCACTAGGCTATATTTCTTCCGTGTCGGGATGGTGATTGAGCTCTTCAAGTTCACAGCCCGTTTGTCTTTCAGAAAAAAACGTTGATATTAGCCTATAAACACTCATGGTTCTCTCATTTCTCAACCGTTTTATTAAATGTAAAAATCTCCATATTCCTTATGAATCTTGCTTTCATTCGCTGTATGGTACATGGTTCTATCGTTATCGAATTAATTAATTACGCATGGATTGGCAATTTGCCAATATGCTGCTATCTACTCGCAATTCCATTCCGATCTGAAAGGTGGGTCTGTTCTTTTGAGGCATAAAGGTGACAGCATGCAGTGCAATAGGAATAATTAACCCAAATGTGACAAAGGCATGTCATGTCTTCTATGGTGCCAGCCTGAAGAAATGTCATACCACGACCCCCAAAGTGCGCATTCCGTATGTGACATCAGCTGACTGGTAAAGAGAATAGTACGGACATGTTGATTGGGTACGTCTCAAACACGCCTTAAACACACCCATGACTAATTCAAGGCCGTTTTGCGCACTCCGCGGGGTGTCAAAAGCGCTTCTTAACATGCCCAAAATTGCAATATGACATACTACACGCCCCCAGATCATAATACTGTAATTAGATTAGTAATATAGAAGTAAGTAACATAGAAGTCCTAAATCGACCCCACAGTGTGGCTTCCCCCCAGTAAGCTACATTCACATTCAGTAGATGTGATCTTTTGTGGCCAGATGTAATTTCTTGGGGTCTAGTTAGTAGGACTATAGTAAATTAAAATAAAAAAAAATGGCTATAAAATGTAGTAAACTAATTTAGCTGTCAAAAACAGCTAAAATCCCTAAAACGAATTTTTTTTAACAGTCATCTATTACTTTCTCTAATAACAACCTAAAACATGAACCGTGGTTGAAAAAAACTAAAGTTGTCCTTTAAGAACCTACAGTAAGTACAGTATGCTCGTTCACCAGCATAATGTTGTTTGTTGACTATCTGCCCCATCTAGTGGCTAGATTTGGTAACAAAATGGACAGTAAGCAAACCTGATTGATTGATTGAAATATGTATTAACAGTTTGCAGAATTACAGTACATTTCAAGCACAACTCAATACAAATACTGTTAACTGTGAGTGGACGACGCAATAAAGCATACACTTGTTTACAAGAGGGTCCACCTTGTTCAATTCATCAAAACATTTAGAGACGTACAAATAGACACTTCTATATAGCCAAAGAACAACAGGATTTCATCATAAAGGAGGGAAAAAGGGAAAAGAAACATATACAGTGAGGGGGAAAAGGGGTGGGTGGTGGGGGGATTCAGATTTTACAGGGGCAAGTTTTGAATTGCAGACGTCCGTAGGTGCCCTTTGAGAGCGGTTTTGTAGCAGTCAAGGGATTTGCATGTCTTAATGACTGTTGGTAGGGCGTTACACATTTTGGTGGCATAGGAGCGAAAATAATTGAGTCCCTTGTTTGTGCCGAATATGGGTTGCACATGGTTTGTAGCACTCCCTCTGGTGTTGTGGGTGTGGACTTCGTTAACATTAAGGAAGTATTTAGACAGGTACATGGGTATCTTGGTGGTGTATCGAATCTTGTGGACCAGACCCATTGCATAGATACAGAGGCAGACAGACAGACATACATTTCTACCTTTTTATATTTTTATTAAATATTATTTTTATCCACGGCATCTCGGCATCTCAGAAGCAAATATTGTACCTTTTACTTCAGTAAATTGGATAACTTTATGCAGTGTGTGTGTGTGTGTGTCTCAGTTTCTCTATTACTAGACCTGTACGTGCATGCCCGTGCTTGAGAACGATGCAACTTAGGAACATAATAATATAATACCCGTTGTCAACTTGTCATAGCACCCGTTTTAACTATCTGTCTGTGTCTGTCTGCCTCTGGCTGTGAATACACTGGCAGGCGTGAAAGCGTCTGTTGTCCGTCGCGTCAGGTCTCACTTTAAATCCTTCCGGGGCTTTGGGCGGTTCCTAGAGGAGACGCACACGGAAGCCTATTTAAACGCCTGTAGTCCTCTATTTCTTCGTTAGCGAAGTGGGCGTGAGAGGGACGTTTGAGTGACAAGATGTTGACACAGACAAAGGCGCATTCTAATGTAGGCTATAAGTTGCTCTGTTGCTACTTCGCTAGTCATGGCTGTTTAGTCGACTGGATAACGTACGTTACAAGCGTGTGTCACCCGGCGGTGAGAAGGAGATTTTTGATTGATTGATTTAAATATTTATTAACAGTTTGCAGAATTACAATACATTTCAAGCACAAACTCAATACAAAGACTGTTAACTGTGAGTGGACGAACCAATTAAGCATTACACTTGTTTACAACAGGGTCCACATTGTTCAATTCATCAAAACATTAAAGACGTACAAATAGACACTTCTATATAGTTAAAGAACAGAACAGGAATTCATCATAAAACAGTGTTCCCTGACCAGGAATCGAACCCGGGCCGCGGCGGTGAGAGCGCCGCACCCTTACCACTAGACCACCACGGAGATGGATAATGATGATGAGAAGGGCAGCACATGATGAAGAGAACGGGCTATTTTATAAAGTATATTATTATTTTCAATGTCATGGATCAGGGTTACAGTAAATGACAATGTAATTCAGCCAGGGGTGCCATGGATGAAAAGATTACAGGGGTGATCTGAAGCAAACATGAGAACCAATGCTTTACTTTATTTCTTCAGACGATTTTTCAATGTTTTGTTAATAATTTGGACAGAATGTTACTTCGGCCCGAGCTGCCCACTGCCCAGATGTCTTCCTGTATCCCTTGACATGGCTTCACAATTCCCTCCCAGGGGGCGTTTGACAGCGTGAAAGAAGACAACTACAAGTATAACTCCTCCCAGTGGATGGGCTGCAGGCTGCATCTGTTCCATTGGCTAGTGCCTATCACTGCCGGGTGACGCGCTTCATTTTCACGCTTGTGCGCGGCTTCCATCTGAGTCTGTCCGTCGCGTCCATTTGAGACTGTCCGTCGCGTCCGTTGGGCGCGGAGGTGGAGCTTATTTTCCATCCACCAGCTGTCTAAAAAACCCACGAAGAAGAAAACTTGAGCTTCAAGTTCACGCTTCTGAAGCTTTAGATGTGCTCACAGGGTCTGTCTGTCTGCCTGTGCCTGAAGAGTGCAAACTGTGAAAAGTGCACTGGTTAAGTAATCAATTGGCAGGTGTGGGGTTGCCATGGCAATCAATTGGCTGAGGCAGAGGCAGAGTCCCCTCACAGGTGAGGGGACTTGGGCTCATTAGGCCCACTGGCAAAGCCTGACCAGAGCCTTTTGTGGTGGTTCTAGAGAACGGTGGGTCCGACCGACTTGATACCGGGCACTGCACTCCCTGCGCGGGTGTGGAACGCGTGTGTCGAATTTGAATTTGGGCAAACGGTTCTGGAGTTACGTGCATTACAACCGTACACACACACACGCAGACAGACAGAGAGACGTGGCGCATTTAGGATTCGTCTGTCTGTCTATTCACGAGTTTCAAATACAGTGCTACACCTTCCTACAACTTCCATGTTGGGGACCAACACAGGTGTTTCAATCTGTCTGAACAGTCTGATTGGTGTAAAACAAATTAATTTGTTTGCAACACCTGTTGGTCCCAAACATGGCAGGTGTAGGACATTTGAAACTCATGAATATCGATCACCAGATGAACGCACAACTTATCAAGCAGTAGTGGAAACTAAGTAGGCTACATTTACTGAAGTACTGTATAATTTATAGGTAGGCTACTTCAATACTTTCTTCTCCACTACAGAGACAAATATTGTATATTTTTTATGCCGTACGTCAACATGAGGTACTTTTATCTTACTGAAATATTTCAATACTTTATTCTTCTCCACTACAAAGACAAATATATATATTTTTTTAATTACGCCTTACATGAAGCTTGTAAATTACTCCCATATAGCTCAATGATAACTCCACTCCAAGAAATATGCCTGAGTATATAAGACTATAAAAACCTAAGAATACTATACTATAAGATAAGGCGTTTTGGTAAGAAAACCCACATTTTAAAGTACCCCATAGAATAACATAACCACATCTGATATTTATAACAAATTAAACCGGAGGAGAATTCAGCTAGTTATTAAGCCTATTAATATGCCGGCCGCAATCCATGTGTGAAACCAGTGTGTAAATTCTATGGCTCAGATCTATTATTCAGCAGTTTGTCTTTTGACTGTGGCATGCTGTTATCAAATCTAACCACCAGATGGCGGTGACAGTCAACGCACAACTTAACAGGGAGTAGAGAAACTATGCCAGAACATCTTATCTTATTATTATAATAATAGAAATGGCTGGTGTTCGTCAGGGGTCTGCCAGCACACGAGCACTCCAAACTATAGTCAGTATAGGCTTCTTTCCCCACCTTCAATGTATTTAAATGTTGTAAAGATTACATTTTTTTTGCCCCATATGTTGCCCAGTATGGCTACCCCAACTCTTGCTTTTTTTCTAATCTAATTTCAGATCAACACTGCATCTCATTTTTATTTATCTAGTTTTTTTGTATTTTATTTCAGTTATAGTTGATTTCATTCATATACAATTTGTGGTTTTTACATTGTATTTCAGACTTTTATATTTTATACATGAATGTTGAGTACTGGTGTTGTTGTTTTGTCCTACATCTGTTCTGTAATTGTTGTCATGTATCTGTTGTCTGTCCTGTTTTATGTGCAAACTTCAATAAAAATACTTGAATAATAATAATAACACTGCATCTCTCTCAATCCATGCCCGTCCATCTGCATATGTGACATGTGATGTGACACTTTTATGCGTTTTCATGACATGAAACCCCCCCATCTTTGCTGTCCAGGCATATGTATAAGCAAATCAAAAAGTGCATAAACAGTTTAAACCATAAACAGCGGAGCCTATAAGAATCATAAGAAAAATTATGTACATTACATGTTTGTTGGCTTATATGGAATAAAAGTGACAATGAAATGGAGCAAAACAATTACACAATTAACTTTACACAAAATAGTAGGCCAGGCCTACTAATTTGTGTAAAGTTAATTGTGTAATTAGGCCTACTTTCATATTGAAACCTCATCATGATTGAATAATCGCAATAATAAGCACAATAACCTACTTGAATGCAAATTACAATTGGTCGTAGGCTATCATGTCTTACGTACATTTGAATGCAGGCATTTATTTGGAAGGATTGCTATTGCCATTATTGTAATTGACATTTTAACTCACCACAATCGAGAAGACATCTAGTTTTCATGAAGTGCAATGATGTGGTCTTAATCCTACTGGTGAAACCACTGATGTTCACAGGATGCTGAAATACTGTGTTGGACAGAGGGAGTCAGTAAACAGAAACGACGGGCGACAGGGGAAAAGGACACAGTCTATTGTAAGAACTTCAAGCAAGAGTCGAATTACCCCTCGTACACACTCCAGACTGCAAGACAGCTGAGAATTGGACCCCAAACATAGGTTGGAATGTTCAACCACTTACCACGACATTCTCAAATCATTCAAATCGGCCTCACGTCTCATGGTCGCAACTTACGTATTTCCTGTAGGCGGAGGGGTTTCTTCTACTACAGTGAACTGTAGAGTGACTGATATTACCCAATACCCAATCTTTCTGTTTTATGAACACAAGGCTAGATGCAGAAATTAAAGGCCCAATTCGAGATGAACCTGTGTAGTTAGGGGCAACCAGACTCTAGTAATTGTTGTTCATTGCAACAAAGCTGGTTAGCAAACTGCCCTCCCACTCTGGGCGTTTTGGTGTAGAGCACATCAAAGCCTTCTACAAAAACCTTGGTGTTTGTAAAGATGATTTCAAAATGGCAATGGTAACAACCGAGGAGGTACTTAAAAAACTGAGTGCCCTCCAACCCCACAAGGCCACTGGCCATGACAATATCCCCTCCAAATTTCTCAGAGACTCAGCCTTTTCCATAGCTCCAGTCATCACCCACATAGTTAACCTCTCCATCAAACAGGGACAGGTCCCCCAAGATTTTAAACTGGCCAAAGTAACCCCCTTGTACAAAAAAGGGAGTAAATTAGAACCCGGCAACTACCGCCCTATTTCTATTCTAAGCTCCATCTCGAAAGTGATGGAAAAAATAGTCTATGAACAGGTTGAAAAGTATCTTGCCACTAATAAATTGCTGTACGAGTTCCAATCTGGTTTCAGAACATCCCACTCCACTGACACATGCCTCCTCTATTTGAGCGACCACATCAAACACGAGGTGGACGCTGGAAAATACTGCGGCATGGTCATGCTGGACCTCCAAAAGGCTTTTGACACCGTGAACCACTCCATACTGGTTAACAAGCTTAAAGCTATTGGTTTTGATAGCACATCAGTGAGCTGGATGCAATCCTACCTGGAGGGGAGAGAACAGATGGTGGAGGTGAACGGAACACTGTCCCCTCCCCTCCCAGTGAGCTGTGGCGTCCCACAAGGAAGCATACTAGGGCCTTTACTGTTCCTAATATATGTTAACGACATGACTTCAGCTTGTGACTGCAACTTGTTCCTGTTCGCAGATGACTCAGCACTGCTGGTCTCGGACAGGAACAAACTGCAGGTTGAAAAGACCCTCAGCTCTGAACTCGGTAGAATCTGCACCTGGCTCGCTGATAACAAACTATCCTTACACCTGGGAAAAACTGAATCCATCCTCTTCGGATCAAATAGTAATCTCAGCAAGGCAGATGGCTTCTTGGTTAGAGTGGGTGACAATATTATCACACGAAAAGATCAAATTACCTACCTAGGTTCCATCCTGGAGGCCAATCTTTCCGGTGATAAGATGGCCACCAACGTAATCAAAAAAGTCAATCAAAGAACAAGATTCCTTTACAGGATCTCCTCACTGGTCAGCAAAAACACCTTGAAGACCTTAACAGGAGCCCTCGTACAAGGTTTCTTTGACTATGCATCCACCTCTTGGTACCACAGCACCTCAAAGGCCCTTAAAACAAGGCTCCAGACCTCCCAAAACAAACTGGTCAGGCTCCTACTTGGCCTCACCCCCCGAACCCACCTCACCCCTGCCCACTTTGACAGGCTGGGATGGCTTAGGGTCGTCGACAGAGTACAGCATCTTGCAATGGGTCTGGTCCACAAGATTCGATACACCACCAAGATACCCATGTACCTGTCTAAATACTTGTAAACGAAGTCCACACCCACAACACCAGAGGGAGTGCAACAAACCATGTACAACCCAGATTCGGCACAAACAAGGGACTAAATACTTTTCGCTCCTATGCCACCAAAATGTGGAACGCCCTACCAACAGTCATTAAGACATGTGAATCCCTTGACTCCTTCAAAACCGCTCTCAAAGGGCACCTACGGATGGCTGCAATTCGAAACTGGCCTCTGTAAAATCTGAATCCCCCCCATTTTCCCTCACTGTATATTGTATCTTTTCCCTTTTTTGCTTCCCATATGATGAATTTAGCTACATAGAAATGTCTATTTGTATGTCTCTAAATGTTTGTATGTCTTTAAATGTTTTGATGAATTGAACAATGTGGACCCTGTTGTAAACAAGTGTAATGCTTAATTGGGTCGTCCACTCACAGTTGACAGTCTTTGTATTGAGTTTGTGCTTAAAATGTACTGTAAATTCTACAAACTGTTAATAAATATTTCAATCAATCAATCAATTGTACACAGCTGTGACAGCTCTCGCAAGAGCACGCACGCACGCACACACGCACACACACACACACACACACACACACACACACACACCCAGCTGCAGCCTATCAGCACATAGCCAATAAAAGCCTCTGTAGACTGCTTCAAACATAACCCGCCATCTTTGTTGATTGTTGTAACTTGTTTGAGAACGCCGGCTGCGTGGAAGAAACGAGAGAAGTTTAGCAGCAACAATCTAAGATTAATTTCCACTCTTTAAAGGTAAGCTGTAAAGACGTGTTATGCAACCAACTGAACCAAGAACTGAAACCCGTTCCAACAATCTGGAACAAACTACCACTATTTTTCGTAATGTCACCAAGTTTGTTAAAAATAAGTTCACCATGAGGTCTCACCAGCTTAACATTTGAACTGTAACAAGCACAACTTAAATCTGAAATGAATATTTGCACAATGTTTTTAAAATATAAATTTGTATCTTTACCTAACTTCTCACCTGTTAACCTGACTGTACCAGGAATCCAGACAATATGGAGGCACCTGGTAAATTTTCTCACCTGCGGGAGCGAGATGTCAGTGTGCCTATGCTCAGGGTGAAGATGTCCCGGAGGAGATCACAATCTCAAAAGGAGAACCGGGAGCGTGCCGTCAACAGCCGCAGGCAGCTTGACCAGGTCCCTGAGCTGGACTCGACACCGGAAGCCTCCATGGCAGTCAACATCTCCAATGTTAAGGAGACGGCGCCACCGGTTGGACAGTCTGATAAAGGTAAGGCTTGATTGTACTATAAATGCATGCAACTTAAAACCCTACCCATTTTGTTCACATTCAAGATTATATTGCCGTCAAAACAGGAAATTTGGTTGTAACAATTTATTTTCTGCACAGACTTGGCTGCCACACAACGACTGGAGATGCTTAAAAGATGGAAGGAGACTAAGAGCTTAATAAAGGAGAAGGAGAAGAGGGAGAAGGAACGTAAGGGGGTCTTTAAGGTGGGCTTATATCGCCCCACAGACTCATTCTCCCTACAGCTTCCGGTTGCCAAACCCTGTGAGGTGAGCGGGCATTCAAAGCCAGATAAAGTGGCACTACTGATTTTGTCACGCTATGATCATGTATATAAAGCTATACTTGTTTTCAATGCATGCACCACACTTATTTGTTTTATGCTGAAAATGCTAACAGAAGTTGCACTGTTATGGTAATTAGTTATTGTCCCTCCTTCCTACCAGGCAGCTGTGAAAGTGACACAGACCCGCAGCACACGTTTAACAAAGCTGGACCAGCAGGTGACTTGTAACTCCATAACCCCACCCAGCTCTGTCACGTCAATTTGCATGAGCATTGAATGACTTCTACTTATGCTTGTCTCCATATTGTCCCATAGCCAAACAAGCCTGTAGTAGGAAGAATGACCAGGAGCCGCACAGCTCTTGTCCAGCCACAGCGAGCCCAAGCTACAACCAGCGCCAAAGTTGTCCAACCAGCTGTACAATCTGCCAGAGCCAAAGTCCAACCAGCTGCTACCAGGGGCAATGCTGTCCCTAGAGGTAACTAATTGCAGTCTGAGACAGAAACCATGTTTGGGACTGAAATTATCTTGCTTTATAATGATGCATTCAAACAAATGGGCCTGTGCTATAACAAATTGCTGTACAAAGTTCTTACTGTAATTCCTCATTATTGGGTTATTGAATAATTCAATGTATTCAGCATTGAGATTCTACGCTACGATATCATCCAAATCTTGTGGTGTTTTTATTTTTAGCAGGGCCAGTGGCTTGTGCAGCAACTATCTCAAATGTGGACAGGCCTGCTGGAGGTACACACATTTTCTGCTATTCTCATCTGGTGTTTCAGTTAAACCTTTTGCCTTAAAAGACCTATAACATAAAATTCAACTTTTCCAATTTCTTTTGTGTTTTTGGGTCTCCCTATGTGTTTCTATCCCCACAAATAACCATATCATATTGGTGCTTTAATGGAAATTGATCTCAGGAACAGCTGATTTTGTCATTGTGATGTAATCAATGTCGCCCTACTTTGTATAATTCCTCTTCAGTCCCAAATTCGCATCTCCACTTTGTTTACAATGTCCACCATTGTTGATTTTCCAAGCTGGAATGGCAACAAGCCTGGTTTTATCTAGCATCAGTATTATAATGACTCAAATATTAAATCTGCATATCGGCACTCCCACCACCTCAGGACATTGTGGTACTGGTTATATCAGAGTGGTGATTGAAGCTCAAACCATTAGTAATAACTTTGAGGGACATAGACAATATGATACTAAACTGTTTTAAAATGTATGTTATTTGCACTTTAACCCTTAGCATAGAACATGTGGGTATTTGTCAATTAATGCATTTTTAAAATGTGTTTTTTAGGTAGGACAACAAGGGGCAATGCTAAGCCTGTAGCAACCTCTACTGGCAGAGGCAAGAACAAAGGTATGCACAATATCCTAACTATGACTTTAGTCTTTTGCTTGTTTACTTTGTTTATTTGCCTGCTGTACTTGATACCTGATTTCTGTGTTCTAATTCAGCTGTGGATGTCAAGACTGTGTCAGCAGTGGTTGACGAGACTGCAGCTGTGGTGAGATTTTAATTATAGAATGAGTGTAATGGTCCTATGTCTCCATGCTTCACACTGAGCTGAATACATATGTAAATATTTGTCTATTGTGTTCTTTTAGATTCATGCTGTATGTTAACGGTGACTAATTGTGCTCTGGAGCTCCTTGGGTCTGAACTAAATATTGAATGTGGGGAGTAAAGTGGTTCTGTTTTATTAACCTCGGAAGCAGGGTGCAGAATCAACTCTCCGTGAGGAGGAAGTGGAGTTGGTGGCGGAATCTGATACCCTTGCTCCCAGGCCTGCCACTGAGGGTACCTCCTCCTTCGCCCCTAAAGGGTTTGTGTTTGAGACCCCCGCTGGCCTCTCCACATTCAACTTTGAGCCGCTTACTCCACGCTCTGTGGACACCTTCCTCAGACCCAGGTTTGTGCCTTCCTTGACTCAAGAATCTTGAATTTTATCTTGTCACATGACTGGTTCGTGGACCTTGCTATGCGGGAAAAGTCAGTTCCCAAACCATGGATTGGAATTCTACTTTTAACTCTGCTTTCCCCCTGCCAGCTCAATTTTGAACTTCCCACCTGTTCCCCCATTGGAGCCTGAGACGAGTGGACCGTCTCCTCCTAAATCCCCGCTCCGCTCACCTCAGGCTCCGACCAGCCCCCAGGAGCCCCAACATGACGTGCCATACTTCAAGTAAGAAAATTAGGCAGAACGATCGTCAAACTTGACATGAAGTTATGTACTAGTATACATGGAATCACAAGTCTGACTTAGTATTGTGTTCACAGTTTAATCGTTTTCTGGTCTCTGTATCAGGTCACAGGTCATCACTGAAACGGCCAGGCTGACCAGCCTCAGTCAGCCCTGGGAGGTGAAAGTGGACGATGACTCCATCCCTGAAGAGAGTGAGTCTACCTGCTCAACAGGAACCAGAGGGACACATTGTGACTGTCAATATTAATCAAGCCTGTCGTTGCTGTCAGAAGGAAACCTTGAATGTCCAAACGATACTTCAATTAAAATTGGGGTATAAAGGACCTGTGTTTCAGTGGCACAAGGGCTTAATACTTATATTAATACATTGGTTTAATATATTTCAAACTTATACATGTAGACTTTTCCACAACTAGTAGAGCTACAAGCTCACACGTTTTTGCGACGCTGTAGTAGGAATTAGGGCATTGATTTATAAAAATCACACCCATGTGAAGTGAGGGGTGCTCTTATCATCATTCTCTATGATGCTATGATTAGGTGATATGATGTAAAACAAACTGTCAAAACATAAAATTCTCTTTATTGTTAATGGGATTTAATGTTTGTGTTGGACAAAAAACCCAATTTATTTCTCCATTGTCAACATTGAACTAAAAACAAACAAACCTGTATATAGGAGGGACTATCTCGCCTCAAAAATGTAAATGTGGAGATGCAGGGTTTCTTCCAGACTTAAGATTATTCTGAGTTGTAACTCTTCCCTCTTGTACATGTTTGTGTTTAGTGAGGGATCGTATGCGCACAGCAGTGGGCCAGGCCAGGTTGCTCATGAAGGAGCGTTTTGGCCAGTTTCTGGGGCTTATTGATGACTGTGAGCTTGGACGAGGGGAAAAGCCCACCATCTGCAATGACCTGGAGGGTTTCTGGGATATGGTGTATCCCCAGGTAGGGGCTCATGTTCATGATTCATCCCAGTTTGTTTTGACCCGCTTTGTTTAGTTTATGATGGATTGATAACAAACTGAACTGGGAACATTTAATGAACAAAGCGGAGATCTGGGCACACTTAAAGAAAAACTTTATTCAACCGACATGTTTCGACCTATACGGTCTTCATCAGGAAGTGCTGAAGTGTTTGTGCCCGGATCTCCGCTTTGTTCTGTGTTATCCCGATTGATCTCAGGAGCAATGTTTTTTACATTTTGTATACCTGCACACCTCCTGAGCACCTGGTTGCTTCCTTGCCTGGGAACATTTAATGTCGTTTTTTTTTCTTTCTTTTCACTTAATTTTTATTGAAGGAAGAACAGACAAGAAAATATACAACTGACAAGACTATACGAAAAGAAAGTTAACGCTGCTCTAACCTAACATGAATCTCTGGGCATAGTAAAATGCTACTATGTACTGCAACACATTAAGCATTTTAATACAATTATTTCCTTTTTTCAGGTTGAAGATGTAGTTCGGAAGTTTGATGCGCTCAAGGAGGCTGAAGCAAGATGCTGGGTGGAAGAAAATAAACCTGCACCGCGTCGGAGGAAGATTGTCAAGGTAAATATCGAACTAGCCAACATTTGCTTTTGTGTCCCTTTTGCTTGGCATGACGTGAGATATTTAAAGCCTGTGAGGGTATCTGTTACATAATTGTCTTCAGCTGCTTGTTAATCCTCTGAGCCAATTTGTGCTTTCCTCAGAAACCACCTCCCGCTGCTGCTCCGAAGGGCGTAGGCACGAATGCCGAGGCCAAGTCACGCCTGGCTGCTGTTAAGGCAGCAATGAAGGCCAAGCAGCAGGCTGCAGAGGTGGAGAAGGCTGCCGAGGCTGCTGGCACAGAAGACGACGCCAGCATCGAGGTGTCTGAAGCCCCAACAGCTACCCAGGCCACAGACACAGCCGTGGTCCCGGCCCATGAAAATTACACTCCAGACAGCTCAGTTGTTGAGGTGAACATCTTATGTGTCCATTTCTAAATGCTAGCGCTACATTGTCTACAAAATGAACTACTCGGCCCAGGCCGTAGCGTAACGGTCTGGGCACCGGACTGGTGATCCAGTCGCGGTGTGCCGCGGGTTCGACTCCCGAACCCGACACGGCCTTTACCGCATGTCATCCCCCCATCTCTCTCCCGTTTCCTGTCAGCCTACTATCTGTCCCTTAAAAAAATCAATAAAAGGCGTAAGCCGCAAAAAAAATATCTTAAAAAAAAAAAAAAATGAACTACTCCATGACAGCTAAGATGGACCAGCCAGTTCTCAGTTGTGCTATATATTTAGATTTGTGTCTTCACCTGTTAACCCTAATCTTAGTTACTCTAAATGCAATTAAATTATTCATCACTCTGAAGCACATGCTTGTTGTCATTCAGTAACCAAATCTCTTGTGATTAAAGGATGGTCCTGGCTTGGATATGGCGAGATACTTGCAGCCATCAGATAGATGCAGCCTGTCAGCGCTACCTGTGGATGTAGAAATGGAGAGTCCTATCGCTCTGCGTGGGGATGAGCAAACGCAGGAGGATGCCACTATGCCTCCCACAGGTAAGGTTTTTACACCATTAACACATTGGGACGGATGCTAAGGCAGAATTTAATTCACTCGTTTTTGTAAGTTTCTCCAAAAAATTGTCAGGCTTTCAGTCCTAAATGGGTTAAAGTGATGGTGTGAAATCTTAATCAAGCACATGTAATTGCATATTCACTGAATGTGGCTGTCAATCACTGTTGTCACTGTTTCTCACTTAGATTTGGACCAGCTATTGCCACCACAGGCTGCCTTTGAGGTACACGCTTTTCTTTGTTGCAAAAACTAGTAGCCACTTAAGCACTACTTTGGTGTACAACATCTATACTTTAAACTATATTGTCATGCCTCTTATTTCATATTCTAGGTTGGCTTCAGGCCTATTCAGTGGAGACCATTTTGACAGTCTTTCTGCTTTGTTTCTCAGGCCCAAAATGCTGAATCAGACCTCCTGTTCACCCCCAACCTGAACCAGAAGTGTCTGCCCAAGTGACCTGATGGCCTTTACAACTAATGGAGATTCTTCTTTTTTTTTTTTAAACCTGAGCTTATGTGTATATGTTGCATGATGTGTTTTTCTTATCTGCAGCTTTTATTTATTTCTTAGCGCTCAATGTTTTAGCTTCATATTCAAAATCTATTTTTTATTTGATGTTCAAGTTCAAAATAAATCTTCGTATAAATCTAGTTTGTAATGGATCTTTTACTTAAATATCTTGTTCACTTGACTCACACTGATAACCTGATAACATGCATTAACCCATCTGATCTGGCCAATTCTAAATCCTTACTCATCCTGACATTTTCTGAAAAACTCTATGCTATACAGGTATACCCCAAAAGGGGATTCCTGGCCTGTCCTAAATGCATGATCACTGCATAGGACTTGAAACAACTCTTCAGTTGAGATTTTTTTTGTTGCTTTATTGCATGTGATAAGGGTACAGAAAGTAATATGCTTAGACAAAAGCTAAGCAACAGTATGGGAAATGTTGACAACAAATGCTGTTGGGCATACATATTGCTTCCAATAATTGTTGCATATCTGTATCAGGGTATATTGGTAAATCTTTTGTTGGCATGGCTGGATAGAGGAACTTAGTACATCAGCTATCAATGGTAGGTGGTGTTGGAACAGTGGTTCGCAACCTTTCTGGATGAAGTGTTCAAAGATTTCATTTTGGGTCCGGTGCCAGCACTGAGGATACATTGACTTCAAACTCTTGTCCATCAACTTTCTCTGCTGCCGTCTCCTCTAACTCTTTCCCCCGCCGCCTCTCCTCTTCCTCCCACTCTTTCAGCCTGGAATGGAGAGATCACTTGAAATGACATGGCAATTCTTCCCCTTAGATTTGCTGAAGTGGTCAAACTAGCACTAATCAAGGTCAGGCATTCTACACATCTAGTTTGAACCAGACTACCTGGTCTGTTCTAAGACCTTGGCCAGGCTGATGCGTTTCTGGGCCTCCTGGTGTAACCTCCCTTCCTCCACCTCCCTGCTCAGCAGTCTGCTGTAGTCGTATGCAGGGAATAAGATCTGGCTGAAGAACTGATGTGTCCTCTGGATCCATTGATCCATTTCATCACCATGAGTCAGTGGACCTCCAACTCTTACTTGCTCCGCAGCCCTTTCTGTAGGTTCTGGATATAATTATAGACAACCTTTTACATTGGCATGACTTGCAGGGAATGTTTAAAAGCCTAGCTCATACTTTGTTAACACAACCATGTCACTTATTTAAGTTATTTTTGAGGGCCGCTAGCCTCCCTATGTCCAGCTTTGTGTCTGTGTGTATTTGATTGCCTAGATAGATAGCTTTATTGTCATTCAGCAGATACATAAAATGCATAAGAGAACGAAATGTCGTTTCACTGGCTTTTAGTATGCTAGTTAAAAGAGCTAAAATACTATTACAATCTAAAATCCACTTAAAAACAAATAAATTAAAAGCACCATTAGTTCATTTGGAGACAAGATATTGCACAACAGGAGTCCTTATAGCAGCATATAGGGGGAAAGGTTAGGGGATATTGCACGTGTTCAAAAGTCTGATGGCTTGGGGGAAAACGCTCTTGGAGAATCTTGCTGTTTTACTCCCAATGCTTCGATACGATACCTTCTGCCAGAAGGCAACAGAGTGAACAGTCCCTGGTGTGGGTGGGTGGGGTCACTCATTTCTGATGTTGTTGGCCCTAGACAGACAGCGGTTGTGCGCTGTGTCCTTGATGGAAGGCAGTGATGTCCCGATGATTTTCTCCGCTGTCCTCACTACTCTCTGTAATGTTTTCCAGTCTGCTTCTTTGCAGCTTCCAGACCAGACAGAGATGCAGTTTGTCAGGATGCTCTCTATAGTTCCCCTGTAGAACGTAGTGAGGATGGGAGCGGGGAGTTGGGCTCTTCTCATCCGGCGCAGAAAGAACAGCCGTTTCTGGGCTCTCTTCACAAGAGAGGACGTGATAGATTGTCTGTGATCTGTACCCCCAGGAACTTAGTGCTGCTCACTACATCCACTGCAGTGTCCTCTATAAGGAGTGGTGAGTGGCTGCGCTGGTTCTTTCTGAAGTCAACAATGACCTCTCTTGTTTTGGCTTCAGACGCCTTTCTTACAGTTTGATGTGTGCTGCTTCCTTGGGCACCGAAGGTTTTAACCTATTTCTCCTTGTCTTTGACAACTTTCTTTTGAATGCGGAGCATGCAAGATAAGCAGAACGGATGAAGGAGAGAGAGAGAGAATCTTGAGACTTTACGTTGAGATCAGTCCATTTTAACTGGACCCGTTACATTCACAGTGAACACCACCATCCTTTTCCAGCAAGAACCAATGCATGATATGCAGGAAAGCAGCAATCAGACACATGCAGTAAAAGCAAAATTGATTGAGCAAAATAAAACAATGGAGAGGAGTATCTGGCTAACAATCACAATGCACTACAGTACACCAATAACTGTTTTCCAGTTGAAATCCTTTTTATTTTATTTTTTATATTATTCGTTGTGGGGAGCGAAGGAGGCTTAGCAGGGCTGAGCATGAGTGCAGATTGCAGCACCTGTTGCACAGGTGCAAAGTTCCCACGTCTTCCCAGCATTGGACATGATTTTTCCACCAAGTTCCAGGAACATTCAATATCTTTGGACACTGTGTATGCGATAACCACTAGGCTACATACCGTATAAAAGAAACCTCACCAAGTGGACCATCCAGTCTTTCTGTCCTCCTCCAGTCACCATGATGGTAAGAGAAATTGCACTGACCTAAGCCTAAGGGAAGAGGGATATGTATGATTGACTAGACATTTTATATTTCTTTATGCAGACTTTTTATTAACTATACTAACTATATTGTTTTTATTGGGGACGAATTTCATATCCACGGTACATACAAACTTGGAGGCCTACTCTAGGCCTACATATTGCATGTTAATTAACCCCTTGAAGTCTAGCGTTCCTATTCTGGGTTGAACATTCAGCAAAAATAGCCGATCTACAAATTTGTTTGCCATGCGTTGTGTGCTCGTAGAATTTTTTTTTCAGCAAAGATAGTAGAGCACTTGACTTATGTCAACTTAGTAATAGGGTTTAAGCGATTAGTTTATTTCAATGTTAAGAACAATTTTAGTCTATGCAACTGGTCCTGTTAGCTTAATTGTATTTATGTAGGCCTCTTGCATTGTTATGGCATAATTGTTAGAAATAAGTTCTAAAATATATATATTTTTTCCCCTCACCCCATCCCTCCCCCCACAGTTATCGTCATCATTAAACAATATAAAAAATAACAATAACAATTGAGTACAGACATACAAAAACAACCATGTATATTTGACAATATGAACAGTAGGAAACAAAAATAATAATTTAAGCACAGATAACAAAAACAATATAAATAACAAAAAATAAAACAAAATAAAATAAAACAAACTAAATACAATTATGAGTTGGATTATTATAGTTCAAAAGAGTTACAAGTTATGTTGGAAAATATTGTGTTGAATCGGAACATTGTCATACAGCACCCTCTATACACAGTTTTATTGTCATGAGGAAGCAAAAAACACACAGTATTGGTTCAATTAGTCTGTCGGAAGTACCCTCAGATTCTCAAAGTAGGTAATGAATGGTTGAAGTACCCTCAGATTCTCAAAGTAGGTAATGAATGGTTGAAGTACCCTCAGATTCTCAAAGTAGGTAATGAATGGTTGAAGTACCCTCAGATTCTCAAAGTAGGTAATGAATGGTTGCCAGCTAGAAAATAACCTTTCTGTTGAACCTCTAATTGTAAACTTTATTTTTTAGGTTTTTAAGTTCTAAAATATTGTCAGTAGACCAGCAAAAAATTAATTCTGTTTTTCATTTCTTTTTTAATCCTAGCCATTATATCAAGTGGCGTTGGTCCTGTGTCTCCTGGCTCCGGCGGTTGTGAGTTTCCGGGCTAAAGACTGTCAGGAAATCCAGACATATCTATCTAATGCAGGTCCCAGTGGTGTCTACACTATCTATCCCGTTGATGGCTATACTGCTGTAGACGTGTACTGTGACATGGACACTGACGGCGGGGGATGGACGGTAAGAATATTTCAATGTTCTGCAGGATGGTTGTACAGTATATATATTTTTTGTTAAATGTTTTTTATTTTAAGACAAAACTCACAATAATACACGTTAACAACATGAATGACTTAAAGAAAACAAAACACATATAAAACAACACATAACAGCAAAAGCAAGGAACACAAAAACAAACAATCCCAAATCCGCATAGCACACAATCTACCTGGGACGATGTTCTATGAACAAAATTTAGATGAATTTGTTGATGATCAGGATTCCTAGAAGACAGGACAACATTAGACCACACTGTATCCCAGCTCCAATCTGGATCTAGATTTGGTTGTACAGTATATTTCACTCTCATGCCATCTTACGTTATGCAGAAAATGTTTACTGAATGCATTGAAAGTGTGTGAAATGT
Source organism: Protomyctophum parallelum (assembly GCF_964188405.1). Taxonomy (NCBI): domain Eukaryota; kingdom Metazoa; phylum Chordata; class Actinopteri; order Myctophiformes; family Myctophidae; genus Protomyctophum; species Protomyctophum parallelum. The sequence continues at coordinate 16,273,099 of NC_139712.1, read as the reverse complement.
CATATCCATGGGTGGCACCAATACAACTAAGTATAGCATATATAACATATATACACTATAGAATAAATAAATAAATAAATACTTAAATAAATAAAAATATAGACTCAATATTAATATTAAGTCAATGTTATTGGATAAGCAGAGCTGCATATTACTTCATACTATCATATCTCTATTCTCTTTTGCTTTGTCACACTCTCTGTTTTACTGCTAAGGTTTTCCAAAGACGGATGGATGGCACAGTGTCATTTTACAGAACCTGGGACGATTACAAGAAAGGTTTTGGCAATGCTGATGGAGAATACTGGCTAGGTGAGAAGCTACACTATGTTGAATAATCATCTTCTATCCATACCTATATAACAGGTGCAGAGCTGTAATATAAATGGTTGATAGACACACAACCCTCTAACAACGAATTTGTGACAGCAATTCTTGTAACATTGCAACACATGTCCTTGTAATGTCTTACTACTGTAGGGCTGGAGAACCTCTACCACCTGACTTCCATTAGAACCGAGTTGAGAGTGGACATGGAGGACTTTAGTGCGATTCATGGGAACGAAGCATTTGCCCACTATGCCTCGTTTGAAGTCGACTCGGAGGCCTATGGATACATGCTGCACGTTGATCGTTTCCAAAATGGAGGAGCAGGTATGTTTGACAAGTAAGATAAGTGAGATCATCACTGTAAGTGTAACTGCATTCATCACACAGTTCAATTAAGTGTTAATTTGACAATATTACAAGTACAACCTGACTGTAAAATTAACAGTCAGAATTTCAATGTGGAGGATCACCCAGTAGTAGCTCAAATCCGCATTATTTGGTAAATTAATGAGTGTCATAATAAACATGTATGTACTGTATGTGCAGTATATTAAAAGTTGCTATTGCATCTTTGGTGACAATGGGCTATGATGAGTGTGTGGTGGTGGTGATGATGATGATGTGATTATTGTTATGATACCTTGTCCTTTTAACTCTTTCCACAGGTGACTCACTAAACTATCACGATGGACAGAAATTCTCCACCCCAGACCGAGACCAGGATAGCGCGTATGGCCATAATTGTGCTGAAGATCTTCTGGGAGGTTTCTGGTACAACGATTGTCATCATTCAAATCCTAATGGGATTTATCTGTTGGCTGATGACAGGCGTGGGTTTGGTGTTGGATGGAGTGCATGGAGACAGTCAAGTCTGAGTTCTATTGCTATGAAGATCAGACCACAACGACGCAGGGAAGACGAGGAGGAAAATGCATAGATGTCTAGTTTCATTCAGGGGTGGAAAAATAAGTACTCAATTGTTTTGCTTAAGTTAAAAGTATTAATACTGCAATGTAGAAAATACTCTGTAACAAGTAAAAGTACGGAATTAAAATTAGTAAAAGTACAAAAGTCTCCTTTCTTCTCTTTTCTCTTTCTCTCTCTTTTTATCAAAAGTACAAAAGTGTTGGCATAAACTAAAGTACCAAAAATTAAAGTACTCATTATGCATAACGTCCCATTTTCAGGTTTTCAAATGTATACAAATAGATCAGGTATTTTCAAATGGCCGAAATGTATTTTAGGGCTGAAGTGTTTTGTAATAATCAAAATCTACAAAGTAATGGCCTAAAATTAAATTAACTGCTAGAAGTTAATTTCGTCACCGTCATAGTATAGAGATCGACTACTATACAATCAAACAAATCGAGCGGCTGTGGCTCAGGAGATAGAGCAGATCAATGATCCCTGGGTCGGCTGTTCAAATCCCGGCTCCTCCTGTCTACATGTCGAAGTGTCCTTGGGCAAGACACTGAACCCTACATTGCCTCCAATGAGTCGGTCGGTGTAAGCTTGCCACCATTGGTGTGTGAATGTGGGAAGTGAGGACACTGGCGTCGACTGTTCGCCGCTTCACCTCCCAATGTATGAATGAATGAACCATTGTAAGTAAAGCACTTTGAGCACTTGGAAAAGCACTATAAAAATGGAATTAATTAAAAATGCAATTCATTAAATCTGTATACAAGATAATTTCAGATTTCAGAGAGGGAGGGAAATACTAAATTAACTGTTAACTACATTAAAACATTTCACGGGTTGAGTTGGTAAAGGGGCAAGCGAGTCGTTTGGTATTCGGGGTTATAATGGGTTCTATCAGCTAACAACACACAGGATGGCGGGTGAGTCAAATAAGTTCACTTTGTTCAAGTACGTCACAGAATTATCCCTGCAGTAATAAATAACACAAGACAGCTGACACTCAGAAGTTAGAACACTTGGCAGGGAGGGACCGATATGTTCTGTAGAAGAATCCAAGGTTGAAGGTGTAAGTTAGCACTACCCAGAGTTAAAAGGGGTTTCTGTTGATAACTGTCAAGGTCTTGGTTGAGGTAACACTATCTCCAGTTGTCCGCGGGCCAAATATCACCTTGCAGATAGCACAACTTGTGACGTGAACCCATGACATTGAGTTTGACATTTGAATGTTTTCACAAAGGTGAAAATATTTGGTTCAGCTGCACTATAATAAAGAACTGAACCACGTAGGCAATATACTTAGTTGACCCGGGGTCACCTAGGCATCTAGGATGTACCCATTACGCAAACAGCAGTTCATTAATGCAAATAAATCACAATAAGCGCTCCTGGTGTGTAAGGACCTTTAGTCCAAGTTGAGGGCAGGCCTTATTCCATAATGTGCCCTACATAATTCACAGGCAATTCAATCTTTGAAATGAGTGAGCAGATACAAGTGTACAGTGTGTACTGTACACAGAAATGACCATGGTTCATGATCAATAGAAGGAATCCAAAAACAATGCAGTGTTAGAGAGATAGAGAAGCAACTGCCTCGCCCGTCAGTGACCGTCACCAACACAAATTAATGTATGTGGTGGAGACCGGATTATAGATTTTTATTAATAGTCTATTTTTATAATTATAGTCTATTAACCTGACTCAGCCAGATGGAAGAAGCTTGCTTCACACTTGTTTCACAAGTCAGGTTAACCCAAAATAATGCCCTACCTCTAATAGAGCACTTACAGGTGGCTGCAATTCCAGAACTTGCCCCTGTAAAAAAATCCAAGCCTATCACCATAAATGCCCACTCAAAAGGTTTACTGTACATATTTTTTCATTTTGATCAGCACTCATTTGTTTTCTACAAAGTATTGTATATTTGTCTGTCATACAATACTCAGGACCCCAATGGAAACAACCTACCGGTATAACACTTTCTTGGGTTCAATCCATTGTATTTGTATTAAACTCAATCCTTTTAACATTGTATTTGTATTAAACTGTGCTTTTGTTTTGCAAACCGTCTAGCACTACCAGTGGCGATGCATATTTATTAGAAGTTTGGCATAGAGACCAGATTGAATCAAGGTTTTTATTTTACCAGACAAGAAAGGCTTTACTGTAACACACTTTTAAGTTCCTATTAAATGTAGGCCTACTAGAATTTAATTATTTGATAGTGCAACTCTTATCAGTTCATACTGAATAGATAAATGACATGAAATGTTTCATCAATCAAGACACAAGTCTAATGTTTAACAGTTTTATGCATTTTATTTCATATTTAATAATCACATCACTAATTAACAAGTAATCACAATAAACACTTCTTTCAAACCCCAAAAATAAAGTTTGAAATTAATGAAAAACAAAACAAAAATAAAACGATAAGGAAATTCTGCAAATTATGTATGTCTAGCATTTAGCAAACACACCCCAGTGTTTCAGCATGCTCTTTAGGTACAGTAAGTGTTGTAACTATTAGTATGCTTGCATGTTTGGGTATGTGTATGTGTGCACTAGTGGTAGATGCAGCTCTATACTCCTAGCATAGATTACTTAGGAGCCTTTATTACACAAGCCAAACCTGACTACAGAGCTACAGTTAGTCTTCTTAAACTTCAACAAGGTTTGTGTTAGGGGTTAGGGTATGTCTGTGACACTCTAGGGCAGGTATTATGCAAGTGTATTTCTGTGTCATTGTGTAGGACTGCAAGGGTCAATGTGTATTGATGCCCCAAAACAGTATGGGCAACAATACTCCCAAAGTAAAAACCCGTAAATTACCCTTAACCCCCAAACCCTGCTTTAACGAGGAATTCCCTGGTCCACTGTGTCATCATGTCCAATGTGACTCATACAGATCATATTCAGCCGCATCCTTCTTTGTTGTATTTCCCTACCAACCCACAGAGGTCACTGTATCCTGCATGTTAATATCAAGATACATTTCCAGCAATTCAAAATATATTCAGTTCTTAAGACTGGGGTTTCCTGGTATTATTTAAAATATTTACCTGGGTGTTGTTTCTATGTGTAAATGCACACCAGAAGACTTTCTCCAAAATCAATTTCAACATTTCCATGCCAGCTAAAATTTAAAATCTGCGCCATTGCTAAAAAAGCCTGTTATGTGGGATTTTCAGCCTTGTGTGTTGGAGCAAAACCTTGCTGTGCACACACTCCCCCTCCAGAGTGGAACTTCAGGGCACATCTGTGCAACAGGCTGTGTAGACGGACAACGTTGCTGCACTAAAAGGCCCTGATTTTATCAACCACCCAGGGAATAGAACACTTTCAGCATAAACCCCAAGTAGCAACTGAAACACAACGATAAATACATATACAAAAGTGTTGCATCTTTAGTACATTATTTCTCAAAAGACATTCTTTCACTTTAACGACCCCTTTCTTATAAAAAGTTGGACTTGCCCAATAATAATAATAATAGTATGATATTAATAATTGTAATAGTCAGAATGATAAAACACTTCCTATAATTAACTCATTCAAAGGTAGATGAACATAAAGTTACTCTTCTTAACAAACTTAAGCCTAATTTATGTCGCTCTGTGAAAATAACCAATTTAAAGAAAACTGACATTTTTGGCCAGCAACACTTGGTATGAGAAAGTTAATTATTTGTTCCTGTGGCGATACAGAGTGCATAAACGGTAACATATCTATATACATCTGTGTGCAATCTCAATAGAGTGCTAAAGAACAGAACGACAAGAACAAAAACCCTGGGATAAAAGCTGAAGATAGCATGGCTGCAAACAGGCACAAGGAAAATCTTAACTAGGCGAGAAAGCTATCCACGGCGTCAGCTGTTTTCAAATATCTTGCCCTGGACTGGACTTAAAAAAGCATTCCTACATCCATATTTAAAACTTTTTTTTTTGTAGAAATCCACTCTATCGCTCAGTAAACGTTATTGCCAATTTCTGTCAAAACACGCACATCCTTCTCGATTGGCTTGATAAGTTATTCCTCAAATGTAAAGGGATAGAATTTTGTTCATTGGGAAGAAAATAAAAAAGTGGTATTTACTAGTATAAGCTCTTATTTCTTTTAAATCAAATTACACTGCTCCATCACAGTGGATGTTCTTTGATAATCAAGCATTAAGGTGCTATTGATTTGTATTCATGCCCCCTCTCCCTATCTTGTGTCAAGTCTCTACAAAAGATGTCAATTTAATTAGCGTTTTGCAGTTCCATGGTACTGTATATCTGTGTTTTGCACTTCAGGGCTGGGAAATGTGTGGATTCAAATAAACCTGATGCAGGAACAGGATGTATTCAATAAATCTCTATATGATGGAGGATAACAGATTGACAATCCATTATTGCTGCATTATCGTGCTTCAATGCAAATGTCGCCTCCAATTTCCTGCTGTAGAAGATCTGCACATGGATTGCAGCAATGCAAAATCCTACATTGTCTGTTCAAGAGTTCAACATGTAGAACTGCTATACCAACAAATACAAAATAATTATTTCTGCCTGTCATCATTCAATCGTTATTTGACTTTGTAATAAGGAAAGCTACTATATCTAGGATTGCCCAGAGGACAGAGATACAGTACTAAACCACAACACTGCAAGTCGTAATGCACAAAGGGCATATTATGTTATCTATAGCCATGCACTATAAAGGCAATTGGAGGCAATACTTCAATACATTGCTACAAGAGTAGAAGATAAGCCACATCGACTGTTCCACTGCCAATACCTTGACAAGAAAATGTATTAATACGTATTTATAAATCCTTTTTCATCCAGTCAAACCTTATGTTTTGCCAACTGCCAAAAACATTACTACCATAACCCTTAAAAAAACAAAACAGAAAAGAAAACACCCCAAATGGGTCCACATTACCCTATTCATGACTACCGGGACAGACAGGTGGTACATCTTCACTACAGCGATGCCAGGCAGCTTCTTCTACCATTTCTCGTTTTGTCAACTTATGTCTATGACATTCTATCCGTCCGTCTGTGTCTCCTTTGGAGAACGGCTCAACACCGTGAGCATCCATCATGCTTGTGTACTGCAGTGTTTGGGGAAGCGGGACAAGGCACACAGTAGTTCCTTCAACTGTGGGGACATCTTCCACATGTCCCTCTGGACAGCATTCCCAATAAAACCATCAATACTTGAGTTGGCTTCCTCTAATATCCTCTGTACCCCTTAGTTTGAATGCTATTATTCTGCCCTAGAATACAATATTCCTCAAATGTCACTTTTCTCTTCGACCTCTGTTGACCTCACATCCTTTTCTACACATCCTTCTGCCCTCTGAACTTCCTGTTTCCTCTAAATGACTGTGTGCCTCGGTTTCTACAAACCTGTGCATGTTTACGAGTTTCTCGAGTGCTATTGGCAAAAGGACCGTCCACCGTATTAACGCAATACATGACGAAACATATAATAAATAAAGAAACAAAACATTTTTCTTGAAACCAAAACAAAACTGACAAGGGAAAAAAACGGAAACAAGAGGTCATCGAGCACAAGATAAAAATAAAGAGTAAGATCAGATCAGAACAAAAACAAAACACCAAAGTTCATTGTTACAGTATTATTCACTCAAACACATGATCACAAACACAGAGAGTAAAGAGTTAAATAGCCTAAACAGTTCAAACAGCCTACTAGTAGTCTAGTCTGTGTGTTTGTCAGCTTGTATACTGTAGGTGCCTGCTGTTATGACGGACAGGAGAGACAGAGAGATGTGTGGCTCTGCAAATGGAAAGTGAGGAGCTAGCTGAGATGAACAGGGAGTATGAATATGCCGAGTCAGCGATTGTTGGGGAAAAAACACACGACAGCCTGCTTTTTTTACGGTCACAAATAAAAGGAACACTACACATTTGACTCTGTATACGGAAGCCACAGGTGAGTCCAGGAAGGTGTCCCATGTATAATTAATGGAAGCGGTGGTCAGTTTCATGGATGAAGTGAGATCTGTAGTTGTTAAGGGTATCTTGGGGTGGACGACGACGACAGAGGATCCAACAACGTGAAGCCAGACACCAGTGTGTATACTGTAAATGGGAATCCATCTGAAACCTCGCAATCCCTTCTTTTTTTCCTTCACACATGCTCAATACCGGCCCCCAATGCTCAGTCTATACACAGTCAGCTCAGCCTAATACATGGGGGCGAAAGGGGGCACTAGCAGCGCCGGAGGAAGAGAGGGTAGTGTATTCACAATCTAAAGACGAAGTTCAAACATGAACCAAACTGTTGACATGACAATTCTGACAGTATAGAGGGTAGTTTTCAGATCTGTTACATACCAGTGATGTGGGGTTGGGATGGGGGGCTCTGATTCACAGGGTGGGGTTTACAGGATGAACAGTGCTGTGAGGAGATGATGATGACGATGAAGATGAAGCACATGAGAAGGATAAAGTCCTGCTAGAGCGCTACTGTCGACCCCCTGACCTCCAGCTGAAGGCAGGGGGCAGAGAGGGACCCCAGACAGCCTGCGGAGTACAGGGAATCGTTGAGGGAGACACTGCGGGGGGGTGTTTGGTGACGGGGGCTGTCGCCCATGAGGGCTGTCGGCCAGGTGAGGACGATGTCGGCACCGTGGTCCGTGCGAGAACGCGCTTTCTCGCGGAATTTGAGCTTGAAAGACTCAATCTGCATCGGAAAGGTTGGAAACAGAGGAGGAAAGACCGGGAGAGAGAATTAGGAGGGAGTTGGGTAAGAGGGGGTGATGTTGTGGGGGTTGGAATGAGGAGGACAGAGGGATAGCAAGAAAATCAGAATTAGATGCCTGCAAAGTAAGAAGTCAAAATATGACGATGGTGGTCAGGAATTTCGGACTGCAGAACACGTTCAAAGGGGCTGTGAGAGTCCGACATGCTGCAAACTGACACAAACAAATGCACTAATCTGATAAGACAATATTTAAGAAATGCAGCGCAAAATCAGAACACATTCACACATTTGACAACGTATGCGCTGCATTTAGAAATGTGCTGCACATTCCGAAAACTCGTGCAAATACAGAAGAAAATGCAAAAGTCAAAACACAAAAGTAGATCATGAAAACAGCTGTATTTGTAGCGCATCATTGTCTCCACCAGGCCGAAGGCATGTGGGGAGAGTATGTTTTGCACTCCGTCCGTCCGTTTGTGTGTCCGTCCGTCCGTCCGTCCGTGTGTCCGTCAACAGCTAATCTCGGCCACCGTTAACCCGCTCGATGCCATATTTTGCACACACACTCCCTGGATGCCAACCATGAACCTCTGCCCCAAACTTTCCAGAACGGCCTGTTATAGCGCCACCAGGAGGCCGCTTTGTGCAAAACAAGTTTTTGCACAGTACACCTACAGATTTTGTCCAAACATCACGCAAATTGGTACACAGTCTCTCTAGAGCCATTCAACGAAACGGGTCTTTCAGATTTATCAGACTCCATCCTGATTGGTTAAGATTGGCTTCCAAAGTTCACAGGAGTGCTCAGTTTCAAACAAAATGCTGCAAATCATGAACACATCGCGTGATTTCCGTGAAATTGTGCACCCACATTCCCACTAGGCCGAGGACGAAATGCCACATGAACAATTTCAACTCAGCCTCAAGGTGGCGCTATAACTGGCCGAAAAGTGTTTTTACCTCTAACTGCACGGATCTGTGGATAACCTGGTGGAGACCTGTGCCCGGAAGGGCACTTTTTCTAGTTTCCATTGCGTTGCAACCCGGCTCTCGTGTTGCCTTAAGAATTTGCAGCAGCACATAAATGGGTTCTAAATACCATTCATGTGATCAGATTAGTGCACGTGTAGTTTTTAGCTTTTTTTCGTGTCAGTTTGCAGTGTGATTAAGGCATGCAATCACAAGTCCTTCTGGTGATAAACATTTCTGAATGTTTCAAACGAGGACACCAATTAGTCCTAGTGATTAGCAGAACATGACCTCTGAAAGAAATCCACAGAAAGTAACAAGCCAAAACTCTGGTTAAGAAAAACTTGAATTTTGTACACTGTTCTAATAGTTATAGAATTTGTTCCAGGCTAGATTTCCAATATCCATGATCTTAAAATGGTACAAACTCTACAGGTGTCAAATATCACTCAGTGAAGGCAGCAGTATAATATGCAATGCTGATACGTGTGGTTTCTTCCAATAGCCACATCTTTTTTTTTTAAAGGAGTGGAAACTTGCTAAACACGTTTCCTGTCGGTAAGATGAAATAATGTGATTACAGCAGCAATGCCAAAGCAGTTGTTGTCAATCAGTGTTACCTCCAAAAAGATGTCATACAGTATGTGTTGCTTCCTTTACTGTTTGATATTTGGCCACCTAAACTGGAAGGGGGAATACTGGAGACAGGCACACACGCACAAACAACTGCAGGGCTCAGGGGCTTTAACCTGCCTGCGCCAGATTGAAGACGCTTGCTTCACAGTTCACACACTCGTTTCAAACTACTTTGATCGATCCAATCGCTGAAGGCGGCGGGCCCTTTTTTTCCAAGCTACTGTACTTGGCAGGTGATTGGCAGATCCCGCCCGTAGCTGCCGCTGATTGGTCCGAACCGCGGCCGGTTCGGTTCATCGCTACTGCAGCGCTTCCAGATGGAGGATGTGTTGTGAACTTGTGAATCTATACCGCCCCCATCTGGCGGAGTCAGGTTACAGCGGCTCAGGAACTTTTTCCTTCCTTTTCACCCTAACTACTACTTACTTGTCTCTGGGATGCGTGTGTCCAGAGGCTGGGGGTCCCGGAGGCCCTCGCTACCACAGGGGACCCCCTCCTTCAGCCCATTCTCCTGGGCAGCAGGGCTCCCTGCCTGCCCTGGCTCAGAGGTTGGGGCCGGGGGACCACTTGGTGGAGCCCCATCCCCCTCCTCTGTCTCCTTGGCCCCCTCAGCCTAGAAACATACAGCAGGGGGGTGTCAATCGGTGGAGATGGGGATGGAACAGCCTGGCTCCAACTCTCGCAGGGCTTTGGACTGAACATTATGACTATAATTATGTGATTGAAAGTAAAAAATATAAAGTAAAAACCTTGCATCTCCACAAACGAATGGCCAATTATATACTTTCGCGAACGTAGCAAAAAAGCCTACAAGTTTTCCATTGATATCAAACGGGGAAAAAAACAGATTTCTTTCTCTCTTTTTTTAAGTTGGCCTCTCCTTCTGCAATGTACTCCTTGCTGTTGGCGCATACGCGCTGCCGTTCACTTCCTTGTTTAGCGCTCAGAAAGAAAGGCTTTTCTGAGTTCAACATGCCTCTTGCCGGAATATTAACGCGTCTAGAGAGACTTTATCGTATCATCGTAAGGTAAGCAAGCAACATTATGCCTTCCGGTTTTTGTACGGAACAGAAGGGGGGGGGGGGCTTTCAGAGTAAATTGGTTCTGAAACCCGTTTACTGGAAGGAAATGGTTTGGGACATACCCAGTTTCTGCCTGACAGTGACGACATGTAGTAGGTTCAATAATTTATGCAGATCTTTTTTTTAAGACAAGCCATAATGTCACAGATCTGGAGCCAGGCTACAGTGGAGAGATGAAGGAATTAATGCTACAAAAAATAACTCAAATGTTGTGGCTGTTCAACGCTGGATGTAATAATAATAATAGACACATTGGAAAAACATGGCATGGAATAGATTATGTATAAGAAACAAAGGCAGCTATGGAGCAAAAGTATGGACAGAAATGTGCAAAAATGATGAAACTGAATAACTGCAATATTATATTTTATATAAACACCTGATGATATTTATTTTAGGCAATTTATTTGTGTGTGTATGTGTGTGTGTGTGTGTGCGCACGAGCGTGCGTGTGTGTGACCGGAGTCCGATTTTTGCAGAACACATTTTTTGTTTATTGCTCCTAGAGATTTTGTCTCCCAGGGACCTAGCACATTGTAACGAGGATAGACTCCCACTTGTTACTGGCTGATACCGACAATAAGCCACTCCCGACTTCTTTTGTCCTAAAATAAACTCACGCTAATCTGCATACATTATCTCTGTAGTCATGTGATCAAGACGTATCTGTCACATGTATGTTTTGGTTATGATTGTTTGTGAGTTTGTGTAATCAATTGTGCGCTTGGTTCAACAATCATAAGTCTGTGTTGATTTGTGGAGATTATCTTGAATAAAAGCTTTTAAAAATTATAAGCCGTTGTTTGCGACACAGAGCTTATTTTCTTAGTAATGTATCTAAAGCCCCGAGCTGAATTAAAACAGTTGCACTGTGTTTATAAAAGCCGATTTGCTCAGATACATATGACGTACAGTATATGATCCTTTCATGTCAATGGCATTTGATGTTTGTGTTGACACAAAAAGACAATTTGTTCAGACACATATGATGTAAATTCTCCTTTCAAATGTGACATGACATTGTGACAAAAAGCTGTGTTTTTCGTCTGCAATTTCCCCCTTTGCTCCCCCCTAAAATCGCCTATTATAAAACGATGAATTTTTATCCCCAAAGTGGAATTCAGGTGTCAAAAAGGCGCCACCCCTGTAACACTATAGATTGCTGTTCATTCTCAGCTTATCAAAGACATGAGTGATTTCCAGAAGACCTGAACATGCAAATGTACTTTATGACAACAAGTTTATGAATGATGCGGTCATGGACACAATGATCACAACAGCACACAAATGGAATACTGTAGGCTGAGGGGACAGGTGACATCACACCAGATCCGCTTAGTACCGTCGTATCGGTATGTGGTTCTGCTTCCAAATGAGGAGTAAGCCTGAAGCCCATTTGAGAACCCAACCCATAACACTAAAGCCCATAATATTGTGGTTTTGTGAACCATACAGTAGCTGAAGGAACTAGATTGAAAGAGAGAGAGGATGAAATCATTGGAGGGTTAAAGTGATAATGTCACCTTGATGTTGCCGCCACCAGGTGAGTGGCCCAGGTTGTCCATGGAGCCCACTTTGGACTGAGCCTTGTCCTTGAAGCTCACTGGCTTTTGGGAATCGATCTTCACGACACCACCGCCTAGGAGGAGAAACAAAGACCTAGTTGGTGTCATCATGACTCAGAGATGAACCGTAGGCACTCGCGTCTAGTGCAGGACTGCATATGCGCACACAAACAACCTCACGTCTAGTGCAGAGATTCTCAACCCGTGCCCTGCCCCTGCCAAAGCATTTCCGGATGTGGCTGTAGCAGCTAGATGTAGCCAAACCACTCTAGAGGCAACAACAACGGGAGGTAAGAATAAATCTATCATGACTAGCGACTGGACAGCGGAGGGCCGTCTAACACAGGATCTTTTTTTATAATTAGACGGGATGATTTAGATCGCAAGTTATTATTAACGTTAACATGTTCATTGTCGTCGGCTAAACAGGGGGCGGAACATTTTCGATGACGTCTCACTGTTGCGCAACATCGAGGATTGCACAACAGGCGCTCCCAGGCTGTGGAGCGATGCAATCCGTTTTCATATCAATAAACTTCGTCTTTTGGATAAAACTTCATCTTGGGTGTCGGGCGTTACTAATAGAAAGGACGGTGAACTTCGTCCTTGGCGATTAGGGTGTTAAATACGTCACATATAGTAACACAGACAGGACTACAATTCCCAGCAGCACCTCACCAGGTTTGTGCTTGATGTTGTCCTTGGAGCCGCACTTTGACGTCACTTTGCTCAGGTCCACCTTCTTGTTGAGTATTTGCACCTGTTAATTAGTATTTAAAGACTTCATCATCATCTATGTGCAGTCATTTTAAATGGATTCTGTAACATATTAGTATGTTTCAGAATGTTTCTAATTCAGGCACATTTCAAGTATTAACCCTTCTGTTATTCCAAAGTACATTGACACGTGAGACAGTATGCTCTTAGATTCTTTTGATATGTGCAGAAGCTGATTTCCAGTGATTTAATACCAACATATTAGTTATTCCATTTGGTTGGCTTCATGGTCATGGATTGCTTTGTTTCGTTAAGGTAAGGGCAACAATGCAAAGAAGTTGATAGATAGTATACTTTGACGACAAGAACCAAGCAAGCAAAGGTAACAGTATTTCCTAAGAGATAGAGAGTGTGTCAAACACTGTAGCACAATAAGAACAGTAAGAATGAAGCCACTACAGACTAAATAATTAAATGCAGGAGAGGACAGTTACAGAGAAACACAGTAAAATGTCCCCTGTGGATGTCTGTGATGTCTCGTGTTGTCGTCACCTCCCAGGTGAACTCCACTTCAAACACACACAGCCTTGGTTTTTCACCTTTAGCTCTTGTGACGATAATGATTATCCTCTCAAAAGTAGCCTTTGTGGAGATGGAACAAGACTCTGAGCCCAGTAACTGTGGAGGTCAGAACTAACCCACATAAGGGGGAAATGTCCACAGAAAGTGTCATGCTAGTACGCTTAACAAATATATCGGTCAGGTCAGACCAATATATCTGTCAGGCTCTAGTTTGGTTGACTGTTGTTGAGTTAGTTAGCGACAGGACAGAGCAGGACAGAAAAGGACAGGAGGGTCTACAGAAGCAAGGGACAGTAGAAAGGGGAGGTGGCAAGGGAGAGTACTGCACGGCAACAATTTGAGTGTTAGTTTAATCAGTGACAGTGGTAGATCTTTACACTCAGAGATAAATGAACACTAAGAATTGCGCTTGTGCAAAAGGATGATTAGCGTGCTGGTCGATACATCATCACACAACTGATTCTGCTCTTAAGGGACCAAAAAATAACAGTGAGCCACTAGGTGAACAAGTGCCTGCACCCTGCACCCCCATTGCTTTGCCACCCAATGGTGGATTTGGGGGAATTATGATAGATAACATTTAACTGCAATTATCAGATTAGCAGACACTATTTATCCAGAGTGACTTACAGTAAACAATAACAACACAAGGACATACATCAAGTACAAATAGTCATCTAGGATCATAAGCCTAACATCTGTCTAACCTAACATCTGCCTAACAGTAGAACATCTGTACAATGATGACACTATAAATAAACACTATAGAATCCAAATCACATATACGGCAAGGCCGTCAAGGCTAGGGCGAGTGCTACGGGGCGGGATAAGGTGGAGTCTGAAGATGTGAGTTTTCAGACTACGGCAGAATATTGGGAGTGAGTTTACAGTTAAGTTCATTCCATAGTTTGGGAGGTATAAGGGAGAAGAGTCTGGGTTTAATCCCCTGCTATGCCTTCCGTCAATGTTTCCCAGTTGACGTTTGCCCAAATTGTGGGTCTACACAGACTAACTGTCCCACCTTTACTCACGTCTTTACACGACGTTTCAACGGTGAGTAAAGTCAGAGTTGTTGTGACAAACGGCCCAGTGCATAAGCTCTGGCCAGCGGCTGGGCCAGGCCCAGTACTTACTGTAGTGACAAATGGCCCTGTACTGTACTGAGTACAGTACAGGGCCATTTGTAGTACGAGCTCTAGCCGACGGCTGGGCCAGTAGGCTACTTACTTTCCCTCCACCAGGAACATGCTTCATATTGTCCTTGGAGCCCAAGCGTGAGGTGACATGGCTGAAGTCCAGCTTTTTGGAGACTATCTGAACCTAAACGGTCACAGCACAGCAGCAAGAGAGACGACAGGAGGAAGAGGAGAGAGGAAGAGGAGGGAGTATTCAACACCGTGGTTAAGGTTAGAGAGGAAAAGACAGGGAGGGGACAGAGAAAGGAACGGAGACCAGGGCAAAAGTATATTTTAAAGTGACTTTAGGCCCGATTTTGCGTGTCTTAACTCAAGACCTGGAGGCATGGTCAATGCTGTTTGGCCACTCAGAATAGCCAAATGGCATTGACCCACGCCTCCAGGTCTTAAGTTAAGTAATAAGACCTGGTACTTAAGACACGTAAAATAGGGCCTTTTGTCTTCAAATATCAGAATAGGTGCATTTAATTGCACGGACCACCGAAGACAAAATGGTACCACTGACCATATTAAAATATAATTCAAGTATAGATTTGCCCAAATCTGAAGGGGGAAATAGAGCGAGCTACAGGATGCCACACAGGATCTTTAATAGCACACGCATGCATCAATTCAAAACACAATAACACATGGACCTGCCCCTGTCCAGTAACTAGAGAAATGTTCTGTTACACAGTGCATTCTCTAATATATGTGGAATAGCACATATGTGTTTGTTTAGGAAAGGAAAGCCATTAAATAGATTGTTGAAAATAGACTCCCGTTCCATTTCTGTCAGCTATTTACTTTCATAGCACAGGAGAAATGGGTTAGTGTAGCAGAGTAGCTCAGAGCCTCTGCCTGATGGCCTCAATAGTCTAATATCTCCCCCGGTCCATAGGGATATCCCTTTGGTCTAGTGGTTAAAATGTTGGACTTTCACGTTCGAATCCCGGGCGTTACAATAGCATACCGATATACCAAAACACGGCCACTGATCAACCCAAAACCAGAGCTGTATTGTTTTATATAAAGTTGTTGCAACAATAGGATTGAACATAAACGGAGAAACGCACGCATGCACGCACGCACATACACAGGGGGAACCAAGATGCTCAAGGTGAGCCAATATGTTTCGTAGACTATTGTACCACCTTACTGTCAGCCAGCTTTAACACCATCACAAAGAACTTTCTGCCTGCACTGGAATAATGCCTTATTTAAAGCTCTTAAAGCTAATGCTCAGTTAGATTAATACCTCCAGAGCTAAACTGTGCACATTTTGTAAAGACAGTAACAAAGTGTTCACTGACAATGAAGTACAAAATGCAAGGATTATGCAAACTTTTATTGAGCTTATTATATTATTAACTTTAAATGTTAGGGTTCAGTGACAAGCACGAGGAGAGACCAACATCCCACAATGACAGGAAAGGCCTAATCTGGTCTAATCTCTATCTACCTATCTCTAACATGTAGGCAGAAATGAGTGAAACCGGTAGGCAGGGAGGAGTAAATGACCACACAAAAACACCACTACTGAAGGGATCTGTGACACCAAGTGAAACCAAAGCATGACCTGAAGACGCTATTATTGCTTTGTAATGCTACTTAAACTCCACCAGATCAATTTGGAAGTATGTCTGTCTGTAAAAACTGTTGCCCTCAGGTCGTCGGCTGAGGGTGTCCACTACAAAGACTAATCGGTTCAAAATGAACACACAATAAATGTCTGTCAGACAGACAGATGGATACATGTAGGTACAGTAGGTAGGTAGGTAGGTGCGTGGCTGGATGGATCAATAGATGGATGGCTGGAACAATGCTGCCCTACAAGTGCAGTAATTATGTTTTTGGACACAGTTATTTGTGTATCCCAAAGGTATCCCAAATTAGCCTTTGTGATTTGGGGGGATAAACAATTACCTCAAGAGCATATTTAACAATTAATGTAATATTACTTCTTTGCCGATATCTCATTTGACTGACCAGTTGAAACATTTTTAAACCGAATACCAGCCATTTCTTCCACCGTAGTTACTGCACTTTGGCTTTGTATAGGGCAGAATGGCTGGATGGAGGTTTGTGTGGTGGTGTGAGTGGTAATGGAGAGGTATGAACTCACTTTGCCCTGGCTGGTTTCTTTGGAGGCATTCTGAGAGGCAGAGGTCACCTGAGGAGACAAGCCCGGGCCTGAGTCAACGTCAACAACAACAACAACAACAACAACGACAACGAGGGTGGAGAGGAATGTGGGGAGGAAGAGAGAGAAGTAGGAGGTGGAGGATGAACAGTCGTAGGCTTAGGAGGTAAAAAAGGGAATGGAAAAACCATAGGGCAGCGGTGGCCTAAGGGTTAGACTGAGGACCGCCCTTGTTGCCGAAAGGTTGCCGGTCGATTCCCTTGACGGGAAAGGAAAAATCTGGTTCTGGAAATTATTGGTCATCACTCTCCCAACACCGCTGAAGTGCCCTTGAGCAAGGCACTGACTGAACCCCCAACTGCTCCAGTGGAGCTGCTTTGTGGCCCACAGTATAAGACTGAGGTTGTACTGGTCAGCTCCCAGGTTTTAATGTGTGTGTCTGTCTGTGTGCAGGGCGTTGCTGAAAATGAGCACTTGTGCTCAGCTACTACCCTGGTTAAATAAAAAGAAAAAAGAAAAAAAAGAATAGGAGGTACAGTACAAAGACAAAAGGCAGGGAAAGACAGATAAGGAGGTTGGATGACGGGGCACGGTGGCACAGTTGGTAGTGCTGTCGCCTCACAGCTAGAAGGTCCTGGGTTAGATTCCCGCTCGGGGCGCTGTGGGTGCTGGCGGCGTGTTTCCTCCTCCGTGTCATCAGTGCCCATACCCGAGGCGGGGTTGGCGAAAGGGCCTTTCTGTGTGGAGTTTGCATGTTCTCCCCGTGTCTGTCCCCTAGGGTAGGTACCCTCACAAAAAACATGCCGTAATCCTGGTCTCTAAACTGCCTCCCTGGGTTATGGAATCGTGGGATAAAAATTATAAAACCTTCTAATACTGCCGCAGAGGGAATCATTTGGAAAATTCTGGTGGAAGAGAAGTTCTACCATGGCCACCACTGCACACATTTCAAAGAGGGGAACATGATTATTGAGGACATCTGAACTAAGCCTTATTTACGTACCTTCCCTCCTCCTGGCTGGTGCTTCATGTTGTCTATGGAGCCGATTTTGGAGCGGGCGTTACGTACAGCATCAGGGCCCGATGCGGTGCCAGGGCGGGAGGTGGGTCTCGTGCTGCCGGCGGTGGTGGGTGGTGCAGTGCTTGAGGAATTGGTGCGAGGAACGCGGGGCACCAGGGGTTTCTTCTCTGGTGCAGTGGATGAAGAGGTGGCTGTTTTGGTGGGTGCGGTGCGGACAGCAGCAGCCCGGGGAGAGCTGGTACTGGTGCTGCTAGCGGTACGGGCAGTGCTGGTCTTGGGTTTGGGGGAGTCGACTGGAGAGAAGAGAGGAGGGAGGTGAAGAGTTACCAAATGACGAGGCATCAACCTTCTAAAATGAGACGGTGACACATTTGCAAAAATGTTATAGAACAATTGATGGTAGTTCTAGAAGGGCCACAGGTCAATATAAAATCTTTTTGGAACATTTTAATTTTTTTTAACAACACAAATGTTGCATTGTTGCATGTGCAGTCCCTGGCACAAAATCCTTGGTCAGTGACCAAATACATATTAATTTGAGTGTCCTTGACATGAAAAGGTTTGAGTTTGAGAGCCACATGCTTTACAAAACAACTTTAGTAAAACAAGTAAAAAGTATAATAAAAAACAAAACCCAGCTAAAACAGAAAAGTGTAATTATAAGGTTGAAAAGGGTGAATATGATATGCACTGACAGGCAGTGCTTAGCTTGTTGTTGGAGATTATTAGAGCGAGGATGCATCACCAAGGACCATGGTAATCCAACGGCTGCTGTGCAGAGGGGTTTTAGGTTCTGAAAAAGCCTGTTTTTTCTTTACAAGTCTTCCCGGTGTCATTGGGAGAGCTTGTGTCATGACTATGATCACTGTAAGAGCCCTACTGATGTCAAATTGTTACCTATAATCTCTCCTCCACAGAGGCAGAGCCGTGGCAGGGTGGAGATAGCGATTGGGAGAGAGAGAGTGAGGGAGAAGAAAGGAGTTTAGTAGGAGGTAAGGGGGAAGAGGAGATGAAAGGGGACAGAGAAGAAAGAGAGCAATGGAGAAAAGATTATGCTAAATTTGGCTTCTGCCACATGCGAACCGAACAGTCTTTGTTGTCACGTTGTCTCAACATACTTTTCTACTAAATTCCAACTTATCATCTTTAAATTGTTAGATTAATGTAAGGGGATCATGTGGAGATACTGTTCATATTTGCCAACTCTCTGTGGACATGTAAGACATTAACTAACTACTACTACTCAAGGTACTTGACAGACTGTTACCCCTGACTATGCAGTATGCAGAAGTTATCTCCTAACCCTGAGTCTGTCCCCCTGTCCTTAAAGGAATATCAATCCCCTTTAGAACAGTACCTAGTTTAACAACTAAAGATAAATGGGTATTTACCACTCCAACTAGCTTCTAACTAAATTGTATTGTAATGTATTTACAGGTAAATGTTGACTTTGTGCCATTGTTTTGCTTTTGTTTGTGGTCATATTCTTGCTCACATACCCATCTCTGATGCAGAGTACAGCTCACAACTCTTGTTTGATGAGATGACATTATTTTTTACAACGAATGAATCCCCAATGGGATGGGACCTATGCATGCTACGGAGTCATTAGTCCGACGTCGACAACCATTCTCTACCCTAACCTAAACACAACCGCAAGCACGGGAGCAGCGCAGTTCGAGCGGTAGTCCGACCATCGTTTCCACATGTGTGTCTAATCTTAGTGCGCATCCCGCTACGGTCTGTATGCAATTGTTTAACAATGTTAAGAAAAGTGCTATGTAATGAGTTGATAATGATTATAATTTGTATTATCATTACCTGTTGTTGTCCTCGGAGTGCTGGGTTTCTTCTCCTCTCCTGGCTTAGTGGCTGAAAGACATGACAATGTGTTGATGAGTAACAGTGAAGCCACAGTAGCAGGGCTATTAACCTGTGTGTGTGTGTGTGTGTGTGTGTGTGTGTGTGTGGTACCCAGGGGCTTTTTGGCTGCCACGGTGGTGGTTGCAGTGCGAGTAGACACGGCCGTGCGCGTTGACGTGGCGGCTTTGCTGGTCGCCGTGGTAGCGATGCCGTTTTTGGTGGTGGTGGAGGTGGCGGTACGAGTCGACGCAGTGGAAGCAGCCTTCGGCACTGTGGGGCGCTTCTCTGCGGGTATCTACCAAGAGATAGACAAGACAGAGTGTGTGTGTTATTATGTAGGGTTGAAACCCGTCAGGCCCGGTTCCGAGATTGAAGAACCGGAATCGGTTCCATCATAATATTATTTGGAACCGTTTCTGGTAGGTTTCAGAATTTCTTTTTTTTTTTTATCACACTGTGAGAGCTGGTATGTGGACTTGAGGTCTGCTATACAAGTGTGAATCGTTACAATCCTAGTGATATGAGAGGTCTGGTAGAAGAAGAGCAGGAGAGGACTCAGGACCATGGAACGTCATGAAGCATGATGTCGCGCAGGTGATCGTGGCAACCGTAAACAGAAACACACAGAGACAAAAGACACTGTATAAAACACATATAATGTCCGTACAGCCTGGTCAATGGTCGCTGACTCCATTATTCAACGATTTCATTCTGAAATCTCAGTCAGATCTTGGCCTACATTCGTAGCTGACTTTCACAACCTTTCATTCAGGCCACCTCCCTCGCCCACATATTTTCCCAGGATATGTGGCATGATCTACATACAGCTGCACTGTTGCAAAACAGACTGGCCATGTGTGACCGACGAATTCCGTGCCCGTGAGCCATTGCTGGGCTAAGAAAAGACTGCCATTTGTTGGTCATAGTGTCTACACTGTCTGTAGATAAAGAGGCCACCAGCAGAGGGTAACAAAACACAGATGGAGTTCGTGGTAGACATGAGGATACCCAGAACAGGCAGCATTAAGGCCAGTTCGTGGTAGACGTGAGGATACCCACAGCAGGCCTGACCTGAGATCAGATTCTAAAAATGTCTTCTACATCCTGACAGTTTTCTGAAAAAGCTATGTTTCTATGTCAGTCGTTCTTCGATTTTTCAAAAATAGCAGATCTACAAGCTTGTATGAGCTTGTAGATATGCTATTTTTCAATAGCTAAAGCATAACATAATGCTTATACCAAAAGGGGTTCCCGCCAAAAATGGGTTAACCATTAAAATGAAAATATTGATCTGAGACCATTGATTTCATTGAGTAAAGTTTGGAATTGCTTAAATTAAATAGCTTTTTAGCCAACATTTTACCATTCTCTAGTTCTCTAAATATATTATATACAGTGTGTATGAATGATAAGAATAAATGTTTTCTAAAATTATTCTAATTCAAGATGATGCACACGATCACACCAAAACTTTATAGCGATGGCGGTGAATGGTATTTACAGAACTGTGGATGCTCACATCTTTGTTATAGTTACGTTTATAGTTATTATTCTTGGGTAGCTCTTAATTCATATACTGTACTGTAAAGAGTAAATACGTCTAACTTTAAAAGCTTTGTTTTCCTTGCATCAATTTCATTGAGTCTTCTTCTCGCTCATTCCAATATGCAGGTTCAGGAGTTGGGTATACATTCATTTTCTATCTCTTCTGCCCAGAAGTGTGGAAGCACAATAAAACGTAGTGCTATAGTAGTGTCAGTGAAACCTTGAGGCTGAAATCCCACCTGAATACCTAGTAAACCTTCATATTGACCGTGAGGTCCGTGAGGAGAGGCTGATTAATCTTGCAGCCCAAGGACTCCATTTCTCCCTCTCCCTCTCCCCTATATTCTCACTTCACTCCCTTTTTTTCCCTCCTCATTTTTCTGCCCCAATCTTTAGTGCTGTAGGAAGCAATCTCCCTCAGCCCCATGGACTTACTGCCAGCTTACTGTAGTACCGAGATACGTTTAACAAGCAGAAACTGTTTACGCTGTAGTCACTGTAAAAATGAACAGCGTCTGCCTGCCACTCTACAAGGTTTTTTTTTAAGCCGTTTCATAATAGGGAAAGCTCTGGCTATTTTGGGGTCCTCTGAAAGGTTTGTGGACCCCTGGTTGACCGTGTACGCGGGCCTGGGACAGTGGTCCGGTGGCCCTGCACTCACCTTGGGTCTGACATCACGGGTAGCGGTCACACTAGTGCTGTTGGTGGCGGCCGAAGCGGGGCGGCTGGCGGGCCGGGCCGCGGATGTGCCGGTACCGGCGGTGGGCCTCTTGGGCCCGGCGGCTGAGCCGGCGGCGGTTAGCGGCTTGGCTGCCGCCGCCGTGGGCGCTTTTTTGTTGAGGGTGGTTGAGGTGGAGGTAGAAGGGGCGGGGCGTTTAGTAGGGGCAGAGGTTGCGGCGGGTGCCGCCGGTCGCGCTTTGGCGGCAGCAACGCTCGGTTTGGTGGCCCCGGCAACAGGCTGCGTCGTGGGAAATGATACAGGGACAGGACGGATGGAGGGCAAAATAAGGCAGAAAAGCAAGAGAAAATCATAAAAAAAACAACATGGGAGAATGCATGATAACAGCAGCTATAGTAGGTAAAGCAGGCAGAGCATCGTTGATTAAGAAAACGGCAAAACATAATGACATACTAACCAATTCAATAGAGAACAATGAAGGATGATCAATAAATTATGATGATAATGTTAGAACTGATTAAAGAGTTGTAGCTTCGACTGTACCTACAATACTGAAATAAAGCAGTAGCAGTAGCATCAGCAGCATGAGTGATGGTGATGGATGACCGTACTTGAGATCAGCGCCGACCCAAGCATAATACCCTGCATAAACACTGCATGAAGGCATAATCCATTGACCTCCATTATACTGGACATTAATCTATCTCAGCAAAGGCTGCATAATTGGCATGCCGTATTCCAAGTACAAGTATAGTTACAGGGAGAATCATCGCATAGCTTACCTCGGTCTTTGTCAGAAATGGCCATACCTGTGATTAGTTCCTAACTTCCTACACAACAGAACTTTTAAACCAAAACATATAGTCTAATATGAATTTTAGATTGTAAAATATATAGTCAACAATCTAGAAATGCTAGTTTGTGTTCTAGAAGTATAATGATCTGGGTGTACGTTTTAGTCGTTATGCAAGAATCTTTGTCAACGTGTTAAAATGGGGTTAAAAAGTGGTATTTGGTGGTATTCTGGTATTGTGGTATATGTGCTCTTGTTTTATGCTAGTCTGTGTGTTCTAAATTAATGTTACTCTTTAGTCATGTGTTCAAGAAGTATGTTAGTCTATGCTTGTAGAACTAGAGTATATTCATCTGTGTGTGATGAAAGTATGCTTGTCTCTGTGTTCTAGAAGCATGTTGCATGTTACAGGCAGGTACTGTACCTTGGTCTTCTTGTCTGGACTCTGCAGATCTTTGCCTGGCGCAGCAGTGCTCCCATTGGTAGAGGGCTTACTGGCAGGCTTTTTGGTCTTCTCAGCTGTGTCTGCTTTTGCAGCCTTGTCTTTCTTCTCGTCTTTCTTATCCTCAGCTTTCTTCTGCTTCTCCTCCTTCTCGCTTTTCTGTGGGCCTGTCAGTTCACTGAGCTTCTCCTTGTCGTCTTTGACAGTGTGACTCGGCCCCGCGGCCCCCGCCTCGACTTGGTTCTCCTTCCCTGCTGCGTCGTCCTTCATTTTGGGCTCAGGCTGTTGCTCCATCTCGCCGAGAAGAGTAAAAGCATCCAACTTCTCGGGTGTTGGTTGCTTCTCGATACTCTGCTCCTTGTCGACCATCACCTCCATAGCCTCCTGCCCGAGGTCTTCTGCTTTGTCAAATGTTACTGTCACTTTGTTTCTCTCTCTCTCTTGTTCCAGCTCTCTTTCTTTTTCCACCTCTCTCAGTTTTTCCATCTCTTTCTCCTTTTTCAGCTCTCTCTCTCTTTCCATCTCTTTCTCCTTTTTCAGCTCTCTCTCTCTTTTCATCTCTTTCTCCTTTTCCAGCTCTCTTTCTTTTTCCATCTCTCTCTCTTTTTTCATCTCTTTCTCCTTTTCCAGCTCTCTCTCTCTTTTCATTTCTTTCTCCTTTTCCAGCTCTCTTTGTTTTTCCATCTCTCTCTCTTTTTCCATCTCTTTCTCCTTCTGCATCTCTTTCTCCTTTTCCTTGTCTCTCTCCTTTTCCAGGTCTTTCTCGGTTTCTTGTACAGTCTCTTTCTCCACCTTGCTGTCTGTATCAGCACCAGCCATCTCCGCCTTCTCATTCTTCTGTTCTGCGTTGTCCAGAGGATCGAAAAAGTCCACCTTCACCTTCACATGGTCCTCCACCTTTTCCTCCTTCTTCTCTGCCATGTCTGATGTCCCTGGAGAGTGAGAGAGAAAA
This sequence comes from Protomyctophum parallelum, assembly GCF_964188405.1. NCBI lineage: Eukaryota > Metazoa > Chordata > Actinopteri > Myctophiformes > Myctophidae > Protomyctophum > Protomyctophum parallelum. Next base: position 16,248,964 of record NC_139712.1, on the reverse strand, counting down.
GAGAGAAAGAAATAGCTTAGTTACAACAAACCATCTAGAATGTTAGACTAGTCAGTCCATTTAAAGGCAGATTCACACTATGGTCCCGGGTGCGCACTCAGGACCAATTGGCAGATGTTGTGGTTAAGTGTGAATGCTGCGTACCGTTCCCGGGAGCGGATCACCCAACCGTTCCCGATCGCTGGAATGTGAAAGCATTGAATGCCAGATTTCATGGTAGTTGTTCGTGTCGTGACATATAGGGCGCGTTCGGAAATACCACACCGGAGCACACTCGCCTATTAGTTTGCATTGCACAGTGGGCTCAGTGCGCTATTTCCGAACGCGCCCATAATAATACTGATCAGAAATTCACCAAAGCGACTAGCCTGGTTTAAGGAGTACCAGATGACTCAGTGCAATCATGGCATTTAAACACGCTCTTCTGTTTATAATCTAAACACTGTGACATTTAAAAAGTGTTACAAATAAGTGGCGATTATAAAAACATTTCGTCTCTGTGCGGAAGAATCAAGGCCAATGTGAATCATGGCCCGCAGGAACCAGGCAATCGTATTCGGGAACAGTTTGAATCAAACGGTGTGAATCTGCCCTAAAAGCAAAAATAACAAACTTCGGAGAACACATTTTCGACAAAAAGCTCAGTCTTTGGTAAAAAAAGAAATCACACTTGTGTGAAGTGAGGAGCGCTAATATATTAAAGTCCAAATCATGTTAATTAGGTAATATAAAACCATTAACAATAAAGAGACAATATGGCGTAAATGACACATTATGACGTAAATCTTCCCTTCATTGTCAATGGCGTTTTTAAAACAAAAATTGAACTAAAAACAAACATTAAACCTGTATATAGGAGGGGATAGCGCCCCTCAAAAACAGCAAACGGAAGAGCATACATAATAAGATGTATTGGGTACTATAGGCAACCTGGCCTGGCGGAGACCACAGCAAACCTTCAACTGAAAACACACATCTGGGGAAAAACATAATTCCATTCATATATTATAATACAACACAAAGCAGGCTTAGATATTGTTGCTGTCAGGCATAAACCGCGTATGTACAAAACAGTTAATTTTCAGGAATTACTGTTCATTGGATAAATATTAAAATATTCATAAACAGACTTAATCACCTGGGATTACTATTTTGGGCATGTCAACGCTTTAAAAAGTAGCTGATCTACAAGTTTTTGCACAACAATGTCAAACGAGCTATAAAATAGGGCATTCACTTATTACAAAACATAATAAGGTGAAACATGGAGATTCAAGGTTTTTGTCCAACAGCGACAATATATTTTCTTTGTCTGTGGAGTTTGGAGTAAATAATTTGCATTATTCCACTTCAGGTACAGGATGAAATAACGATGGGAGCGCATGGGGGTTTCCAGTGACTATCTCCCCCAGGGCAGTCAGTTTTTGCAAAACAAGGAAGAACAAAATTAATGGCCTATTTCTGTCACGGTGGCAGTGACAGACAAGATGTAGAAATTGACCAAGCGTTGTCCTACTCCTATCTCGCCCTCGCGTCCTCGTGTAACAGTAAAAGAGGAATCTGTGCTATGTAACAACCAATTCAACACAGGTCACATTCATGGCTAGGTCATATAGCAAATTATTCAATGTTGCGCAACATCTAAAGTGTGCTACAGTATGTGAGCAACCACAGAGCCAAATCTCCTAGAAATGACAGTTACGGTGTGGGGGTCCCTCTACTGTACACTATACTGTACTGTACTGTACTGTACTGGCACACCCAAAATCACCATATACTGTATACAGTTAATATGTGCGTGTGTGTTTGTGTATGTGTTAGGTTGCGCACAGGTGGTGAAAAACAACCGTGCTGTCTTCGTGCTCAGACGCACCCACCCAGCTAGCCACCCACATAGCTCCGTAAGGGAGTGGTTGCACCACTCAAAAAAGTCGTTCAGACTCCCTGTTTTCCACTGCGCTCTGCTGAGAGAGCGTAACACTTTAGCAGTCAAATGAGCTATTCTGCCAATGTCACTTATGGTCACAGATCACGTTTTATTTTATTTTTTCCTTTTTTTTTAGAGGCCTCGTTCTGTTTTGTTCAAATTGTTCTGCTGAGCCGTCTAACCTCTCCACTTACAGTTACAAGAGTCTCCAAATGCCTTCATATAATGAATAATGAATAATCAATTGATCTTGGCAGAGGAAACAAACAAGCAATTATAGAAGGTGATGAGCAGCGGTTTGAGCAGGAAGAAGAACCATTACTGAAGAGAGCGAGCCAGAGAGAGAAAAACAGTGACAGAGACAGATGGACCGAACGAGAAAGACAAGAGCGATACTGAGAGAACAGAAGCGGTTGGACAGACAGACAGAGGGCAGGTGAAAGACAGACATGCAGACAGACGAATAGACAGAGAGGGAGCGTGACATCTAGAGAAACAAATACTTTGATCTAACTCTCAAGTGGGTGTGGGAAATATCGACATGCACATTTACAGCTGAGAGGTGTGTGGGAGAGTGGGGGGGAGAGGGAGGGAGGGAGGGAGCAAGCGAGCAAAAGGGCTGGCAACAAGCAGGTTGAAGATACTAGCGAGTTTAGGAGAAAGACAGATAAAAGAACTGAAAGGAGGGAGCAAGAGGGTGTGGGTACACAGTGTAACAGGACATAGGGAGAGAAGGGAGACAACAGGAGAGAACAATAGAGACAGAGAATATTAGGAAAAGTAAATGAGGGTCTAAGTCCTTCAGCTGAGAGACCTTACAAAGGAATGAGCCACCTCAACTTCGCTAGTCATGCCAAGTGCAGATACTGTACATGGCTTAAAACCACACTCAAATAAAAACGTCAACAAAAAACACTGACGTTCTGAATTCTGATGAGACAAAAGGCAGCTGGGTTTGTTTGGTTTGGTGGGCATGGGTAGACGAGGGGTTAGGATGAATCAGCAGAATAATAATAATAGCTTGCATTTATATAGCACATTTCATGAAGGACGCTTTACAAAAAGAACAACCAACAAACAACAAGCAGAGTAGGGATGTGAGAAACGGTCACCCGAACTGGATCCATGGATCCGGATCTTCAAATAGTAAAATCAACAGGAACTTAACATAAAAAAACAGTACAGGTTTTGGTGATATATATTGTCTGAGTCAACTTTGTTTGTGTTTGTTTACGTACTAAAAGAGTGACTTTGAGAGCTTTTTCAGAGTACAGTGTAAGTCAATGAGGAGTATATTTTGAAGGCAAGGTAAGTACACAACCTAAACGTCTACCAAAGTGGTCTTGCACTGTAAGTAAACAGCAGGTGTCAGAACAATCAGCACAGGTGATATCTCTCTGTCTCTGTCTCTCTCTCTGTGTCTCTCTCTCTCTCTCTCTCTCTCTCTCTCAGAATTAAGATCAGACGGACTCAAAATCTGCCCTGTCTGGCGGAGGACTACCTAGCAACAGGGCCAGCAAGGCGTAAACAGCAGCCATTTTGGAAGACGCCCCACGTAGGAGGCAGGGGGCTTGAATAATTTGAAGCACTAATTATTGGAAGCATCTATCACAGTCTCAGGGCTCACTGCCCGTGGGGACATTAGGAGTCCATATATTAAATGGAGGTGTGGGACGTCACTTGTAAAGTGATTAATTAATACCGCTAACACAAACCCGGACCAGCTGTGTATATATACCAGATAAGCTGGCTAACACAGTTAATAGATAATTATAGTTAATATCACTTAATTATTACTTAAGTGAATTACACATATTTTGAGAACAAATAAAGCATTTTTTAAACGTAAAAAAATGTAGGAGGGTCCCGCCCCACACACACACTTTTTGCTTTTACTGGAGAGCACACTAATAATAATAATAGCTTGAATTTATATAGCGCCTTTCAGAGATTAAAATAGGGTTCATTTTGCATCCCAAAACACAGTTTATAGTTAAGGGATGCAATAAAACAACGACCTCTGCATCCATGGGATGCACTACTGTACTACTGTACTGTTTATATATTTAGCTTTAGTTATAATAATAATTTCTTCTTCTGTTTTCTACATGAATATAACCACATTATAACCATATAAAATGAAATGGGAGTTAAATGCTGCAATTTGTAAAAATGGCAAAATATGTCTCCTAACGTCGTTGAAGTGGGACTCATAAAATGTCCCTGGAACTCATCTAAAAGACCATCCCTGCATCCCGGGACTCGTTACATTGAAAACCTATTTACATCACTGCCTTTCATGAACCCAAGGACGCATTACAAAATGTACCAACAACAATCAAAAACTACATGCCATAACAAGCATGCCAGACATTACATTCTATAGACAGAGCAACACAATACACTCCCATTCACTGCATTCACACATTCACAGACACGGTGCAAGCGGTACGTGAGTCGTGTCTCAGCTCACTGAGCCCGCGGTGAGCCCAGTGTGATACAGTATGAGACTCTAGAGGAGAACAATTTACATCTGGGGTGCAACGAGTCCATTCATTCAAGGGTTCCATCAGCATAATGACAACACTTATGGCTCAATTAGGCTGCTGTGCAGTCTAATTTCTGTTTAATATGCTAAAATATGCTAACTATTCTCTCCCCTTTATAAAATACTACAGGCCCTACGGTGTCATGATGTTATCATCATAGGTAATACAATAATAATAATAATTAATAATAATAATGGTGAGAGAGTAATGGTGAGCAAAAAGGGAGCCACAATTAATATAAATGTTGTTTTCCTGTCATAAGTAGCCTACTTAATAGTTAATAGTTAAGAGATTGATACAAAAATGTATCAAGGAACTGAAAAATACCCGAGACCCGATCCAGGATAATTTCCTCTTCTTGTTTAGCGGTGAAACATGGAAGTCTGACACTTCGCCACAGTCACGCTTTAAAAAAATGTATATGTTTTTCTGCCTTTATTGATAGTTTAAAGTGAAGATGGACAGGAAAGAGGGTGAGAGAACGGGGCCTGAACCCAGCCAATTTCTAGGATTGATTTCCATTCCTGCTTTCTGTTTTTTTCCTAGAAAGAATTACGCAAATCAACTGCCAGAAGAGTCTCTCTCATTAAAGCTCCTGCATTCTCCGTTCTCTCTGTCACTCTCTCTTCCTCTCTGTTCGTTCTCTCTGTCTCTCTCTCTTCCTCTCTGTTCGTTCTCTCTGTCTCTCGCTCTTCCTCTCTGTTCGTTCTCTCTGTCTCTCTCTTCCTCTCTGTTCGTTCTCTCTGTCTCTCTCTCTTCCTCTCTGTTCGTTCTCTCTGTCTCTCTCTCTTCCTCTCTGTTCGTTCTCTCTGTCTCTCTCTCTTCCTCTCTGTTCGTTCTCTCTGTCTCTCTCTCTTCCTCTCTGCCACAACAACTTACGGTGACTGACAGTCACCGTAAGTGAGGGAGCCGAGGGCAGGTTTATCTCCAGCAGTCAAAGCTACGCAGCAGAGTAATGTTATTTTCTAATTTCTAGGACACCAAATACGCTCCGGTGGCCTTCAAGGAGTCCTGAAGTGGTTTACAGGGTACAATTTGTCTCACCTTAACCCATTTTGACCTGAGATCAGATTCTAAAAATGTCTTCTACATCCTGACAGTTTTCTGAAAAAGCTATGTTTCTATGTCAGTCGTTCTTGGATTTTTCAAAAATAGCAGACCTACAAGCTTGTAGCGCGCTTGTAGATCTGCTATTTTTCAATAGCTAAAGTGTCACTGCTCAATTGCTATGGTATAAAAACATTCCAGCCTGATTTATTAATTTGTTTTCACCACATCAGCCCTTATTCGTCATATGACCAATAGCGGAAAATAGTCGTTCTACAACGAACGTGTTTTTTACAATTCACATTTTGTATTTATTAATTCCCTCTGTGTCCTATATGGTCCTTCTGTCCCCTAGGCAACTATGTTAAAACATCTACGTACACATTACTCACTACATACTCACAAGTTCACAACCAGACATGGTGGTCAAAGTATAGATACTCCTGGTCAAATACTCCACTACAAGTTAATGCGTCATTTAAAAAAAAACTTGAGCTGGAATTCCGAACCTTTCCATTACCACGGACCGGCTGAGAGGTCATAATGTTTGCGGACCGGCAAATCACACCCGTGTGAACTGAGTGGTGCAACAAGCAGGTTGAAGATACTAGCGAGTTTAGGAGAAAGACAGATAAAATAACTGAAAGGAGGGAGCCATTAGCAGGCAACAGTGCAGCACTATCCCTCTCTCTGTTTCTGGCACAACAGCGCCCCTACTGGTACTCATAGTCATATACAGTACTGGTGTTCATTAACGTCACATAGCTAACGTCACATAGGTGTACATAGGTATACGGACATTGCTGTTCCTTGGAGTGGTTGCACCACTCAAAAAACACACCTGTGTGAACCGAGTGTTCACACACACTCTCTCATTAGCAGGCAATAGTGCAGCACTATCTCTCTCTCTCTGTTTCTGGCAAAACAGCGCCACCTTTGCCCCTACTGGTACTCAGTCACACCCTACTGGTACTCATAGTAACATAGTCACACCGTACTGGTACTCATAGTCACATAGTCACACCGTACTGGTACTCATAGTCACATAGTCCAACACATAGTCACATAGTCCAACACACAGTCACATAGGTTAACATGGACATTGCTGTTCCTTGGAGTGGTTGCACTACTCAATAAGAATACTCAAATAAAGCACAGATACTCAAAAGTAGAGAAATGTACTTAGTTACTGTCTACCACTGCTCACAACACAGGAACAACAGCCTAAACAGACACACTTGCACACAAAGACGCACACAGACACGCACACTCATAATCATGCACACAACAAATACACATTTGCATGTACAGTACGAGCAAAGTGCATGAAAGGCATAAAGATAAACGTGACTGAACTGACGCTCAGACAAACAAGGAACGAAGGAAGGAACACGGAGCCAGACGAGACAGCGGAAGCGTTTCATGTGCTCCGCCGAGCGTTAGCAAGAACCAAGCAGGCACACATCCACAAAATACCCTCACCCTGCGTGAGGGTATTGAGTCCCACACCGTCAGCTGCCTGCGGGACACTATGCACATGGACCCTGTGACACACACAACCCCCTGGAACCTTACCTCATTTTGACCTGAGATCAGGTTCTAAAAATGTCTTCTACATCCTGCCAGTTTTCTGAAAAAGCTATGTTTCTGTGTCAGTCGTTCTTCGATTAAAAACAAATAGCAGACCTACAAGCTCGTAGCGCGCCACTCGGTGGCGCGCTATGAGCTTGTAGATCTGCTATTTTTCAATAGCTAAAGCTTAACATAATGCTAACATCAAAAGGGGTTCCCGCCCCAAAATGGGCTACTCCATGGCCTGTTGCACTTCAAACTTCTACAAAAAAATAAAATAAAAAATAAACTAGCGAGAAACACTTTAGATAACTAGAATGATCCTTTCATAATTTTGCTGAATATTGTAATCAGTTATGAATCATGGTTATTAAAGATCTTTGGTGGATCTTTAATGCCTTTGGACTTCTCTGCCATATATTTGGTCAAAAGAGTAATTGTGTCTGTGATTTTATTGTCCCTCTTGTGAGCCAGATACAGTGGATGGAGAGATGGGTCTGAAAACCTACCTTTTCAGACTCCATCATGGCCCATAGCACTTGCCCTACCCCCTTAGATAGCACTTGAAACAGACTTATAGCATGTCATGTAGACACTAGACAGCACAATTGCATTGTATGTAGTCATAGCACTTCATAGTACATATGTATAACATAGTATATATGTATAGTTTATGTGTATAGTGTCCTTATATATAGATATGTTCTAGTTACGTTCTTAGCTTACGCATGTCTCATGATAAATGCATTCTATATAATGTGATGTATTCCCATGCTTTTTGTTCTTGCCCAATGTAAATTGCTCTGGATTAAGAGCGTCTGCTAAATGCCTAAATTGTAAATTCTATGTGTTGTACAATGTTGTGGTTATCAATCCTTGTGTTATGGTGAGGAGACGAGGTCAAGGTGCAACAGCTGACTAAATAAGATCACAATAAAATCACAATTATTTATTACTGTTGATTAATTATACAGCCCTATACAATCCACAGACCATAAAAAAACCATAGTGTGACAATTATCTGTGAGTCTGGAGGACAGCCACAAACAAACTGGAATGATTCAAAGACAAATCGCCACCAATTAACCCATTCTGAACGGGCACCCATTTTGGTGTTGGCATCATGTTATGCTTTAGCTTTTGAAAAATAGCAGATCTACAAGCTCATAGCGCGCCACCGAGTGGCGCGCTACGAGCTTGTAGGTCTGCTATTTTTGAAAAAAATCTAAGAACGACTGACATTTTTAGAATCTGATCTCAGGTCAGAATGGGTTAATCAGACCAGTGTGTGTCCGGCGGAAACCTCGTATGAATCTGATCTCAGGTCGGAATGGGTTAAGTGAGTAGCGGCATATGCTGGACATGTGACGTCCTTTGTCTCAATAATGTTCTCTATCTAAGAAGGATAGACGGATGGACTCTTCTCTCTCTCTCTCATCCCTGTTCCTCTCTCTTGTCCAGTCCTCCCACCCCGCCCAACCCTCTTCGCTACAATGTGCTTATCATCGTTTCCCACAACCACTCTGGGGGGCGTCGAGGGTTAAGGACACATCGGCATACAGGCCATCTGTGGCATTCATGGACGCATAAATCATATAACTGACCTACATAATACATCATTATATACTGTAGTGTACACAATCAAATCCGGTGTGAATTGATTGAGAGAGTAAAAATAGACAGCTGCTTATTCTTTTAAACATATACAGCATATCCCCCTAGACATGGTACTCTTTGTTCCAATAGCCTCGTAGATGAAGCAGAATGTGTTCACATCATGCAGACAATACAGAACAGAATCCCTTTCTGAGACATGCTGCTTTGTGACAGCAGAACAGGAACACAACAGACTGGGAAAGACTATGTAAAGATGGAGAGAACGAGAGAGAGGGAGGAAGAGAGGAAGAGAGAGAGAGACAAAGGGTGAAAAATAGGGAGGAGATCAGAGGATGAGACGGAGGGAAAGAGGGAGGGAGGGAGGGAGGGAGGGGGGAGACATTCAAATGAATGGAGACAGAATAATAAACAGAGAGGAGAGTGCATTATCTGAACATAATCATGGACGAATTTACTGAAGCCTTTTTGCCTCGACAGACAGAGAGAGATAGAGAGAGAGAGACAGAATGCCTGGAAAACTGAGAGAGACTATTAGAAGCGGTCGTTATAAAAGACAAGTGGTTCTCCTTACCACCCTCTTCTGACAGCCAGATAAGACTTCACAACTATGACTATAACTAACAACCATCTAATGACAAAGAGAGACAGAGAGCAACACACGGAGGGAGAGAGAGAGAGAGAGAGAGAGAGAGAGAGAGAGAGAGAGAGAGAGATACAGGTAGAGATGGAAGTGAGATGGAAAGTCGTCGGGAGACAAGGGCAGCAGAATGGAGAGAAAGAGACAGGGGAAGAGCGCACGTGTGTTGTGTTGCTATCAGTAAAGAATTATAGTTCAACAGTGCTGCAGAGCAAAAACAGAACTATTAACCTCACAATGCATTGTGGACGATGTGCACTCTGTGACACTGTGTACAGTACACGCAGACTCACAAGCACACACGCAGAGCAGCCATCTGCAGCACGGAGCGACTGAATCAGATACTGTACACATGGCCACTGACATACATACTTACACACTGGTTGCATATGCATTTACATAATGCATAGACGGTATGCATGCAGCACATGTGTTTCACAACCGTTCTACATTCAGTTCACAGTGTTCCACACGTACACACACACACACACACACACACACACACACACACACACACACACACACACACACACACAGAATGTCAAGTACGAAACCCAAGAGGGGCGTTCCTACACTTTGCTACTCTCTTTCTACATTCTCTCTTCCATTACTTTTTGCCATTGCAATCAAATGTGTTATAAATGGTTTAGTTAGCTGGAGACTTCCATTTTTGTCTTTGGTTACAATGTGTTCACCCTGTGGCAGTATGGAAGCATTAGTACCATTGGTGTCGTTTTTGTTGGGTGCAAGAAGCAGTAGATTGCTTCTAATCTAATAGGTTACTGCTGGAGAAAAAGGGACACATGACAATAGAAAATAATTCAGCTGGGTGACCTGTTTCCTGCTTGTATGCTACGGGCACTGTGAGCTACATAGTCCATTCATACATACAGTGTCTGGCAGTCAATGTACGCAAGGTTTAAATAATAATAATTCAGGTGGGAACAAATCTGGCATACACTGTGTCACAATGCGACGCCCCACTTACACCTACCATCTGGTGTGATGAAAGGGTTTGTGCTGGAGCTAAAGCTGAGCTTGGCTCCATCACCACGGGTAAAGTCCCCTCCCGTGGTTGACATGGCACCGGCGTCGAGGCCAAAGTCTACCCCTGTAACCATGCCTCCCAACCGCCCAGGGTCTTCTTGTCCTACGTTATATTCGCCGTCAGCTGCCATTCCCTTGCTAGCGATTAGGTCAAAGCCCCCGGTCTCCTTAGCTGTCCTGACGCCCTCCGCCATGCCTTCCAGCGGTGAGAGTGGGACGTCGGCACCGCCCTGCTTCAGCGGGGGGAAGGGCAAGCGGTCTAGGTGGCCGGGTCCCAGGAGGTCATGTCGTAGGTCCACCTGCGTGGCGCCCGCCGCCGACAGCGTGGGGGACGGGGAGCGGGGCTGGCCGTCCGCCACGGTCAGTGAGCGCCTCATGACGGAGTGGGGTGAGCGGCGTGGAGCTCCCGCGGCGGGGGACAGGAGCTCGTCCTCCTCGGCTCCTCCTCCTGGGTATTTGTCCGGCAGCTCCAGGCTGTCCGGCACGGACAGGTGGGAGCAGTCCGACATGGCACGCCGCATGGCCTTCCTCTGTTGCTCCGCACGCCCCATGTAACACGGCTTCAACTCCTGCTCCAGCTCTTCCTCCTCCTCCTCCTCCTCACTCTCGTCTGCCGAAGACCCTTCGGCCAGCTGCCGGCCCCCTAGAGCCTCCGCGTCCTCGAACTCCTCGCCTCTTTCCAGGTAGCTGTCGCCGGCGCCTATGACACAGTAGTTGGGGGCGGCCTGGGGCACGGCGGCCTTGGGGACGGACTGACCGAAACCCGGCATGCTCCACGCTTCCATAGGGGAGGGTCCGTCTTCCGGAGACGCGCCCATCGGAGAGGATCCCAGGGGCCTCATCATGGGGCCGGAGGGCGCCGGCAGGCCCATGCCCCCGGCGGGCGGAGATCCGGGAACCGAGGGCAGGAGGATGCCGCCGCGACTCCCTGCCCCGAAGCCCAGAGCGGTGGGAAGCCTGCCCGGGGAGGCTGGGGAGGGCGACAGGGAGGACGACAGGGGGCTGTCTGGACCCTCCCCGGCGCTGCCCAGCGAGGCGTTACCCAGAGAGGTGCTGCCGGGGATGCCCCCCCCCGCCGACCGGCCGCCCGCCGTCGCTTTCAGCTCCGCGTCGTCCACGGCGCCGCCACCACCCGGCCGCTCGAAGAAGCCCAGCTTGTCTTCGTCCGTGAGTCCGGCCGGAGGCACCAGGCCCCCCCGGGGCCCGTCCAGGTCCATGCCCGCTCCGTGGTGGTCCTGCCAGTCCCAGCTCCGAGCCGGAACGCCGCTGGGAGTCACCTTACACAGCTCACTGTACTCTGTGAACGGGGAGCCAGCGGGCTGGTCGGAGAGAGAAGACATGCTTTCTCTCCTTTTTCCTTTTATCAAATGTCCTCTTTCCTTAATTTATGCTTATTAAAAATCTTGTCTTTGTGGTGACAGGTGTTGCGTTTCTCTTCAAGCACTCACTTCTGTGTCTCCTTTGTTGTGCTGTCACTCCTTGCGGTTCAGTCACACAGGTGTGCTCGTATAGCGTCTGTGTGCCTCCAAGCTCTCTATCAACCAACAAATGCTGAGAGTGAACACGATGTGCAGGCTCCTTCCCCCCCCCCTCCCTCTCTCTCTCTCTCTGGTTGACTATTGGCCTGATGATCATGTGACCTTGTTGTGGCTTCCGATTGGCTGCTGCTGGCTCACAGCTCACGCCCCCCGAGGTGGAGTGAGTAAGCCCCCTCCTCCCCTCTCGTTTTCACTTTCACTACACGTTTTTCAGCCCTGGCCCCCTTTCTTTCCCTTTCCCAGTACTGTTGCTAACAGGAGCGCAGCCTCAGGCATTCAGGGCGTGCGCGTGCACACAGGTCTGCACACACACATGCACACACACGCACACAGATGCACAATTCATTTGTGTCGAGGCATTTTTCAGGCATACACAGAGAAATACATACACACACACACACACACACACACACACACACACACACACACACACACACACACACACACACACACACACACACACACACATACACACACACACACACACACACACACACCTTCTAATAGCAAAGTAATCCTTTTTGTGCCAACTGTCTGTCTCACTTCACTGTCTCTCGCACTTCACTTCCCACACTGACTACTGGTCAGAAGGTCATCAACTGGACGTCTATCTGATTACTGGACTGGTTCTGATGCAGAGGTCTGTCTGTCTGTCTGTCTGGCGGTCTCCCTCTGATCCTGAAGCCAAAGTTCAGACCGTTTCTCACTTAAAACGTTTGGCTTTGGTTCAACACATTGTTGCTGGTACTGGTTTGACTTTTAGACTGGTTCAGGGCAGAATTTATTTCCGTATGGGGTCTGGTTGACCGAGGCTGGACTCGCTTTCCCTCTACACAAGAAACTGTGAAAAGGGGCCGCGGGCGGCTGCCGTAGCCGCCTGGGAACCTTTATGTTAATTTGTTAAAGTTAATACCCTTTGTGGTAAAGCTTGAAGGTTGAAACCACCATGGGGCAACCGGCTTTGTGAGTGTCTCTACATGAACACAATTGGCCCGTGTGCCGTGCGGGGGCGGATGCCGGAAGGGGAGGCTGAAAATTGCGATGGGCTGAGGCGACTGCACGTAATCATACGGGCTGAGGCGACTGCACGTAATCCTAGGCGGCACCTGTCGGCAGGGACTGTTGGGCAGGAGGAGTATAGGAGAAAGGCTCTGTACAGTATGTCCTCTCGGTGGGGGCTCCCCGTCGGGGCAGTATGTCCTCCCGGTGGGGCTTCCTCACGTAAGTCAGTATGATACAAGTTTAGTTCACCCTTTAGTTAGTATATGTTTGAAGGTGGAAAACAACAAAGAGAGAGGGATATGGACTAGAAAGAGAGAGTGAAAGAGCCACAGCCGGAAATATTGTAGCGAATAATTGTGTTTAAATGTATGAGAATGTATAGTTTAGTGTGAAAGGGACAATATTTTGTGAATTTTGTATGTATATATACTGTACATAACTGCAAAAGTGTGTGCGTTACGGTTTTCAATCTCTGAGCAACACAGTATAGAATAAGAGAGGGAGATTGAACGACAAAACGAGAGAGAGAGAAAGAGAGAGAGAGAGAGAGAAAGAGAGAGAGAGAGAGAGAGAGAGAGAGAGAGAGAGAGAGAGAGAGAGAGAGAGAGAGAGAGAGAGAGAGAGAGAATTAAGGCCTCCAGTGAAGTGCTGCTGTAGCTTGTCAGGAAACATTTCATCAAACAAGGAGGAGAAGCAAGGCTGAACAATAACATACAATCACACTAAGAAATCAGCTCCATGTACTGTAGACTCGGCTCAGTGTAGCTCAATGCAGATTCCTTCAGTGAGCACAAGAAATCAGCTCAATGTGACAGATTCACACTAACACTAAGCTAACTGTAGAGGAGATTCTGCACCCCCCCCATCATCCACACTCACACACACTGTGCAGGACATGACACACATACACGTATATATACTTATACAGTATAATGGGCTCTTAAAAATACAGATAACATAAGCATAAGCAGTATAAGCCGTCGCTTATAGGGACACAACCACTAGGAGGCCACATGGCAAAATAAATAAATATGATTTTTCTTTATTTACAAATTGTATTTATGTTATGTAGTCATATCACCCATTCCAAAAATGCCGTTATAATTTCAATATGGAATAAAATGAAAATATCTGATCATGCTTTTATAATATATGTACATTGAATGCAGTCCACCTGTTGGCCCCTCCCCTCCCTCCTCCAGTAACGTACATCTCCTCTTACTGTACGTTAGGCCTGTAGTAAGTTACTGTACATTGGGCCTGTAGTAAGTTAATTGCTTGTTAGCGAACCTGAGTGAGTATAGGACTATAAGCATATTCTTTAACTGGATGTCGAAATTTTAAAAATGTATTCTTTTCTGAAAAACCTCATGTTTCTATATCAGTGGTTCTCAATATTTCATGTCAAGGACCCCACAAATTATATGTAATTTGCCTCCAACCCCCATCTGAAAATATGTTGTTGGGACCCGCCACAGAAGCAAAGAATTTATTTAAAAATGTTGACTAACAATGGCTGGCCGCAACTGATGCAGTCTGTCTGCAAAGTGCTTGTGCTTTTCTTCTCATGTGTGTTTGTGTGTGTGCATGAACATCTACTGTCGTCTGTCTGTCTGTACGTATGGTGTATACAGTATATTATCTATATCTCCTGTTTGTCTGTGTTGAGAGTTGGAGCAGTGGTGGACAAAGTACACAACCCCAAATGTTAACTCCTTCATTGTAAAGCTAGCATTGCTTGTTAGCCACCCTACTTAGCACTGTTTTCTTCTGACATTTAAGTTCATCTAAACAAAGCCACAATATTGTTGTTAACTGGATATAAAGATACAGTCTACAGCAGAAATAGGATACACACCAAGACAAGATCAAAAAGTGCAAGAAGTATTACTGTCAGGTGCTCATAGTCTATGAGTAAGCAGTAAACTAATAGCTTTGCTGAATCATGTAACCTCATTTCTTCTGCACCTACATTCTGCTTGCTGGAAATGAATGACTTCCCGTCTGTGGGAATGTTGAAGTTCTATTATGGTCTCAGTACATCATCTCAGGTTAGTGCTTGTCACCTTACCATGTATACAATGATAACCACACAGTCACAGACCATAACCTTGCGTTGCGTGCACAGTACACATGCAATGTGTGTGTGTGTGTGTGTGTGTGTGTGTGTGTGTGTGTGTTTGTGTGTGTGTGTCTACACTACAGTCAGTGGTTACAGATACTCTTGTGGCTGCTGGTTTTGCACTCAAGGGTGAATGGGGACAGTGACTTTGAATTATTACCACGCACACATGCACCCACACACCCACGCACCCACACCCCTCCCAACTTCTGCTACTAGGCTGTCCATGAGAACCCCAATTTTGGTCTTGAAATAGACTTTTAACAGTTTACTGATTACTTTTATACGGTACCGGCTCACAGTCTGGCTCTTAGCTACACGTCAGATACGTTAATCCCATATGAGTCGGTGCAGCGCATTCAACTTTTTATTTTCTATTTTGAACCAATTTCTTTCACCGTCGATACCAATTTGAAGATTCTGAGACTTCTAACTAAACGACAAAATGAGCTTAGTGTTCTGCTTCGATGCTGCCAGAGACTAGTAATTACTACAGACAGTAAACGTTGCTCCTCTGTCCTCTCAATGGTGGACTTTCTGCGTGGAGCCTTTCTGTGTGAACGCAAACCCAAAATACATTCCTGCTACAGTAGGTACTCCTGCCAGTGCCCTTGACCACGGTACTGTAACTGATGGCATTGGAGCTTCTCCCGAGAGCTGCTGCACGGTAGCTGTGAGACTAGAGCAGTGGCTCTCAAAGTGGGTGCCCTGGCAAGTCCAGGGGTGCCGCAGGATACTTTGATAATATTTGGAATTAATCAATATCACTTCAGTCTAACAACTTAGAGTCTTAGACTGTATACGCTAAGAAAAGTAATATCTTGATTGTTCGCAGTAAACATGATAAAAGGGCTGTCTTCCCTGATTTTATCCTCAGTAGCAACACTCTACTGGTTTGCAATGAGATAAAATATCTTGGTCATCATATCTCTGCAGATCTCTCTGATGACAGTGACATTAACAGACAACGTTGTAAACTGTATGCCCAGGCAAACATTTTAATGAGAAAGTTCCACAAGTGCTCAGTGGATGTCAAAGTATCACTGTTTAAAGCATTCTGCACACCATTATATACGGCTCACTTGTGGAGCAATTACAAGGCTAGTAGTATGCACAAACTAAATGTGGCCTACAACGATGCATTAAGATTACTTATGAGGGAACCAAGATGGCACAGTGCCAGCCAACTATTTGTCAGCCTGGGGGTGCCTACCTGCCCGGCCCTTTTAAGAAACTTGATGTACAAATTCATGTGCCGTCTAGATAAGTCTGATAACAGCATCATAATGGTTTTAACGGACCCTATGAAAAGCTCATGTCGATACACGTCCTTGATCAGGAGACATTGGCATAATAGCCTATATAGATTATAGGTTTGTGTATACTGTGTATATATATAAACATATGCTATGTTGGATGTATCTATTTGTTATTTTATTCTTATTTTTTATCCTTGTGTTTTATCCCCCTGTCTTCTTGTCCTTTGTATGTGATATGGACCTGAGTCTGAAATAAAGATTTATTATTATACATATTACTTGCACTGTACTTCCAATCTAGAGTGTCTGCCCTGAGACTGGGAGGTCGGGGGTTCGATCCCCGGCCGGGTCATCAAGCATCAAGCATCAGCATCAAGGGTTGGATTGGGGGTAAGTCCCTGCGACATACTAGCGTCATGTCCAGGGGGTGTACTTGTACATCAAGCTGCCCCACGCTACAGAAACAGGAGATAGGCTCCTGCCCATAGAGTATTAAAAGGATAGAGACTGAACTGGCGCGAAGCTCCGCCCCCTCCGCTATTCATGTCAGTGGAAGTTGCTCAGTGGTGTTTTGAAGCGACCGGCAGGACCGTCTATTTCCGCCTTTTTGGGCGCATTTCCGCATTGGACCACCACATTTTGGTGGTCCAATGCGGAAATGCAACCGAGCGTTCAATGTTAAAGCCCAGCTGCACGGGGTTTCCTCGTCATGAATCCACAGGTCCGCCTGCAGTCCTTCCTCTTACCACTAGGGCCCAGCGCTTCAACATTGGAGTGCCTAGCTGGCCCCTTGCTACTTACTTACTTCCAATCTACATGTATACTAGGGATGCCAAACGACTCATATTTGGCCAATCGAGGCCGAAAATCAACATGTCGAACGACTTTTTTCCTTTTTTTCCATTATTTTTATATTTTTGTTGTTGCTGCGCAGCAGTTGAGGAGAACGCAACTATGCATTCCTTTAAGCAACACAACTTCTGCAGCTGCATCCATATGTTTAGAATTTGCATCAATGATCAAATCCCAATAATAAAAAATAAGGAGCAGCGGCGCTATCGGCTAGTAGTCCCAACTCTCAAGTGTCTGCAGCCTGTCATAAGCCCCGTAATGAACTGATACGGGACGCACGTTGTTCCGTATTTTAATGTCGGGTCGGAGAATAAATACAGTATGAATGATGGCGGGATTTATTTGACAACTCTGTCCTGCTTTCTTCTTCACGAGAAGAGAAGAGCGCTCACCAGTCAGTTCACTTCACGGCATGTGTAGATGAGATGTGAACCTGGGTCTGGGAAGCTCAGAGCTGCAGCCATTAGCTCATGATACGAGCACACGACCAATGGGACAGATCATTCAGTATTGCTAAGATACCACCCCCCACCACACACACACACACACACCCTTGGACGATGGGGTCCAAAGCGCTCTGCTCAAAGTTAACTTGCATGTGACGAGCGGCACTGACAGGCGCAGCAGCACAGCAGTGTCACACAGACAAACACGTACCTCTCCCATTTGGAAAACATTTGAAACAGCAACGTTTATAACGTTTTACATTACAAAAAAAAAAAATGAAAAGAATGGGGACGACTCATACGTCGCAGGAGGCATGAGTCGATAATCGAGTCGATTTTCAACATTTTTCAACATCCCTAATGTATACGTACACCAAATCTCTTTGCAAAAAATATCAGCTATTTTTTAACTAGAGTCTCATGTCCCTCTCATAACAACCAGACCTCCTATCACTGCTACGCCGATGACACACAACTGTTTCTATCCTTCCCCCCCTCTGCCACTCAGGTGGAAGAGCGCATCACGGCATGCCTGGCTGACATCTCACAGTGGATGTCCTCCAATCACCTCAAGCTGAACCCAGACAAGACTGAGCTTCTCTTCTTCCCAGCTAAGTCCTGCCCTATGCGGGAGCTAACTATCTCCGTAGACAACGCCCTGGTAACGTCTGTCCCAACAGCCAGGAATCTCGGTGTTGTCCTGGACAGTCAGCTCTCGTTCAAAGCTCACATCACAGCTGTCACTCGATCCTGTAGGTTCACACTCTATAACATACGACGAATTAGACCGTTCCTCACCCAGGAATCAGCCCAGCTCCTAATCTTGTCAAAACTCGACTATTGTAACTCCCTCCTTACTGGCCTACCAGCATGTGCACTTAAGCCTCTCCAGCTGATCCAAAATGCCGCAGCTCGCTTGGTCTTCAACCAGCCAAAATTCTCACATGTCTCCCCCCTGCTCCGCTCCCTCCACTGGCTCCCGGTCGCTGCCCGCACAGAATACAAAACTCTGATGCTGGCATTCAAAGCAACCAAAGGTATGGCTCCCCCATATCTTGCAAGTATGATTGAACCCTACAAACCCTCCCGCGCACTCGGATCAGCCAACGCAGGGAAGCTGGAAGTACCCTCACTAAAAACGCTGGGACAACGCTCCACACGTCCCAAACTCTTCTCCCTTCTGGCTCCAAAACTGTGGAATGCACTTCCCATTGCAGTCAGAACTGCAGCATCACTCCCAATCTTCCGCCGTAGTCTGAAAACCCACCTTTTCAGACTCCATCATGGCCCATAGCACTTACCCCCTTAGATAGCATTTCTGTAGACTTAGATAGCATTTGATACAGACTTATAGCATGTTATGTAGACAGCACTATAATTGCATTGTATAGTAGTACATATGTATAATAGTACATATGTATAGCATAGTAGTATATACATATAGAGTTTATATGTATAGTCTCATAATATAGATATTCCACTGTTACTTTCTTAGCTTACGCATGTTTCATGATAAATGCTTTTTTGTGATGTATTCCCATGCTTTTTGTTCTTGCTTAATGTAAGTCGCTCTGGATTAAGAGCGTCTGCTAAATGCCTAAATTGTAAATTGTCCTGAACCGGTCAAACTATTTAAGTCCTTATTTATCTTCAGCAAAAGTTGTCTTCAAATTTGTGTTATTTGAGCTGAATATCAATCCAGCTGCACTAAAGGCATTTATCAGGCACAGCACGGCTGGATTTAACTTGAGCGACAGGATGATTACAGCTAGTAAGATGTCATTGCCTCCAACTGTAAATGCCAAGTATCTGTCACCATTATCACCATCGACTGCTCTCTAAACGATCATTTCAGTTGAGAGCACTATAGTATACAGCAGTGAGTAGTATAGTGGGTAATGTGAATGGTCTCCTACTGTGAGGAAAACCCCGCATTTGAGAAAAGAAAAAAAAACTATGCTAAAAAGTAACAAGTAATGACAACCTTCATAGAAATGTTTGTAGTCGAATCAAATCAAATCAAATCAAAAACTTCATTTTTATAGCACATTTACAACATCCCAAAGCTGACCAAAGTTCTGAACAAGGTAAAAAAACAAAACGATTGAAAGCATCGATGCAAAATAAACATAAAAAAACAAACAAAAATATGCATTAACACAATACATGTAGTGGACTCAAAAGTACAATATTTATCTTTGAAATTAAGTGGTGTAAAAATCAAGTTGCTACGTATAAGCCTTTTAGCCAGTTTTATGCAATTTAGTTAATTTAAATGAACTAAAAGGATAATTAAAAGAAATGCATTTAAAAACAAAAAGCAACCAATGAAAATGGCTCCTATTGTGAGGTGACGGTAACTAATGATTTGAGCGTATCAAAGCAGTGATGTGTACGGTAGGGACACCCACGTACAAATCTACAAATATTGTAGAATACATTTACTTATATTAAAATCCACTAAATGGTTTGAATCCAATTAAGTGGCATATAACATTATATTTCTGTATGATGTCTGTTAACGGTAGCGATGCAAATGATCAATAAAATGATTAATTCCATGACAACACAGTGGAAAGCAGTTAATTTGATAAATGTACTTGTACCCTTTATATCGGGTATGCAAATAAACTAAACTAGACTAACACAAGCATTATTCAACTATATATGGGGGCGGGCAGTGTGGTATTTAGTAAGGTAAACAAGCAAATGGAGGGGTGGATATAGAATTGACAGACAGGTACATAATTTAGGACAAGCAGACAGACTGACGTCATACTGGTGTCTTGTCAACTGTACTTCGATCATATTTGTCATACAATGACCTGACTGACTTCCCCAGCAGTCCACTGGCTTCCCAAAGAACAACATTCAAGCAATAGTACCACTAGGACCGAGACAGACAGACAGACAGACAGACACACCCACACACACACAAACACACACACAACGCCAGAACGATGACCTCACCCTGCCTGACTAGCTCACTGTCAAACAACACAAGCAGGCATTCACACACAACACGCGCACGCACACACACACATAAGCTTTCAGGGTTATATAATCCCACAGTGTGACAGAGGCACCGTGGCCAATAGACCATAATGCCGGACACACACGGACCAGACAAAAGTTACTACAGATAAGAATTTTATCATAGACTTCATAAATCTGCTGAAAAGGTTCACAGGGATCTCCTGCTGTTTCAATCATTCCACACAGACACTCTCAAATATTCGATTTCACTGTCTTTCTCTTCCTCATGTGCATCAGTTGAGATTAATTATACTGGGAGTACACCATGTACGGTGCCATGGGAACCAATGTTCCATTCCCCAGTAGATTATCCAAGAGTTGGACTGACTGTATGTTAACTTTTTTATTTTTTTATCTTTTTATGCCTTGATTGATAGATGAACAGTAGACTGACAGGATATTGGGAGAGAGATTGGGGTGAGGGGGTATGGGGGTGGAGGGGTGGTAGCCTCGGTACCAGGCTTTCATTTTTGTTGGTGCAAAAATTGAAAGCCTGGAGGAACGCATTGGCCGCTCTGGTCTAAAAGTGGGAGTCAACCCTTCCGGGTGGGCGTCGCTCCAAATGATGTGACGTAGCGCTGCACTAGGGGGGAGAGGAGGGGCCGGGGGTGACGGACAGATCGATGAGATCCAATCAGGGCGTGCGCAAATCTGAGCCGCGACCCGCCCCTCTAGACCAGAAACCTAACACGTTAGCTCAGGCTAGGGGGGTGGTGACGCGCAGCAAAGGTCGTCTGGTCGTCAGGTCGGTGCCAGAATTGTCTTAATCCCTATATTTTTTGTTGACTGGGAACCCCCAGGGGTATAAACTTGGTTGCCTCCCTTTTCCCCTTTACACCAAATGTCTTATCCAAAATAAGTCTACAGGCTCACAAATGTGGCAGTTTGGGGCACGGTGGCACAGTTGGTAGTGCTGTCGCCTCACAGCTAGAATGTCCTGGGTTCGATTCCCGCTCGGGGCGCTGTGGGTGCTGGCGGCGTGTTTCCTCCTCCGCGTCATCAGTGCCCATACCCGAAGGCGGGGTTGGCGAGTGTGGAGTTTGCATGTTCTCCCCGTGTCCCCTAGGGTAGGTACCCTCACAAAAACATGCAGTAATCCTGGTCTCTAAACTGCCTCCCCCTGGCCAGCCGGGGCGCCTGATGGAGGGGAAAGGAACTGGTTGGAATAACTTGTTCCTTCCACGTGCTACGTCCAACCAGGGAAACTCCCCCCTGTCAGGTGTAAAGGAGCAACTTGGACACTCAAGCATGAAGGAAGCATGAGTTAAGTCCGTTGCTCTCCCCAGGTTGGCGGAGGGTGTGTAGAGCCCAGGATCACATTAGATGATTGACACAGGGGTGAAGAATGGGTTACAAAATCGTGGGATAAAAAAAAAAAGAAAAAAAAATGTGGCAGTTTGTAGATCAGATTTTTGCCAGAATAGGGACACTCGCATAAACTGGATTGTTTTACTTTAGTTTGAAATGTGAGATATTATGTTCATTGTGTTGGCTGTATTAACAGAGAGACAGCATAGCTAAGTACTGAAGTGAGAAATAGTGCTGGGACAATAACACGATAACGTGGTTCTGTGATGCATAACAGTGTTGAGCTCATCATAAACTTATCTTAACCTTTTTGCTGGTGAAAGTCAAAGTCAAAGTGAAAGTCACACACGTTACCACAGTGAAACATTTGACCCATCACTTGGAGCAGTGAGCCGCATCCGTGCGGGATGGGAATTATTTGATTAGTTGATTTGACCCCCTCAATCCAACCCTTGATGCTGAGTGCCAAGCAGGGAGGCATTTGGGTCCACACAACCTTTCAGTCACTTCAACTTCACGTGGTGATTTAGAGAGAGAGAGAGAGGGTAGAGAGAGAGAGAGAGAGGGTAGAGAGTGGGTGAGAGATACAGCATGAGAGAGAACTATTTAACCCACAAGATTATATCGGAGCTCGGACCAGAACTTGATCAGCAAGGGAAAGAGAGAGGGAGAGGGGAAGGGTGGGATCCATAGCACGCACGCCGAATGTATTGACAATGTTCGAAAGAATCTCGTGTTATTAGCACAACTTGCTTAGCTCAAACAAAGTAAACAGACTACTCATGGTTGCGGTTTCTTCACCGCATGGAAAAGCCTGCAGGTGACGAGAGGTGTTGTCGTTGTGGTAATCCCTCAAGACAGCTCCACAGCTGTATCTGTCAGCAAGTCCCTTTAGAACGTGTACAGCAGGATCAAAGGATCAAATGAGCTCCAGTCCAAAACTTAAACTCTGCATACAGAGCACATAATAACCCAAAGTCACTTTGCACACTGTATCGTTTGAGTGCGCACATGGACTAGTAGTCTGCATAATATATTTTATAGTATGTTAGATCCTCTGAGATTCTGAAAATCACAGGTGATTTCTCGACCGCACGCAAATCTCTTGGCTGTCCGCTTAATACAAGGCACGGTGCAGAAAACAAAATACAAACAAAATAAAGCGCGCGCACGCACACACACACACACACAGTATATACAAGAAGAGACAAGAAGTGGATTGCAGATGTGAAAGAATAAGGACATCTCAAGGGAATAGATAATGGCTAGACAGACAGTCTTTCGTTTCTATTTATAGCCCCATCCTTCCCTTAAGAATCTTCCTCTTCATAAAAACCTAAAATCCTGGACTTGCATAGCCCACCCCAACCCCCTCACCACACACACACACACACACACACACACACACACACACACAAAAAGCATTCCTTGGCAGGCCCATTCCTCGCGAGTCTCCGAAGCAACTGCTTCTCTGTCACTATGGCAACTGGATCCTCATCAGCGTGGCTGCTACAGTACGTGGGTAAGGGGTGGGGGAGGGTCTCTCGTCTGAGCAAAACAATGAAGTGAAAACAAAGGATAATAGATGGCTTGCTGGAGGGTAGCTGAAGGAGGTGAAATTGTGTGTGTGTCTGGATCCAGCGTGTGTGTGTGTGTGTGTGTGTGTGTGTGTGTGTCCCACAGGTTCTCAAATAGGCACTATCTTTCACTTAATTACAGCTGTCAGACAAGCTAGTTCAATCAACTGCTTAAAATGAATGATGATATTTTAGAGATCTCTGTGTTCTATAGCCTGCAGAGTCGCGTGCGCACACACACTCATTCACACACTCACACACTCACTCTCTCTCTCTCCATATATATATATATATTGGATTGACTGGCAGGATATTCAGATTCCGATAGGTTGAAATTGCAACTGCACAGATGGTGATTTAACCCATTCTGACCGGGCACCCATTTTGGTGTCGGCATCACGTTGTGCTTTAGCTATTGAAAAATAGCAGATCTACAAGCTCATATCGCGCCACCGAGTGGCGCGATACGAGCTTGTAGGTCTGCTATTTTTGAAAAATCGAAGAGCGACTGACATTTCTAGAATCTGATCTCAGGTCAGAATGGGTTAATCAGACCAGTGTGTGTCCGGCGGAAACCTCGTATGAATCTGATCTCAGGTCAGAATGTGTTAAGGGCCAGCGGGCACCCCACACCTCAACACATGAACTCCATGAACCAGCCTAAATCCATATATGACGAGCACTCCCTGTTAAACCCCAGCTGCGCACTCTTTTGCTCGTGCATGTACTTCACCCGTGACACCCGCCTGCAGTCCCAGCTTTGGCCAGTAGGGTGGGTGGATGTGTTGCTTTTCCTGCAATGCGGACGTTCTTTTGTTAAACGGCCCCTTAATTAAAGCATATTAAGTCCAGCTGTGTGGTGGTCCAATCCCCAAAAACATGATCACTCTATCTCTCTAGCGTCTACATGAACAAGGAGTGCTCAACTGTTGAACAATGCTACACTATTCTTTTTTTTAAGAAGTTACACTCAGAATATATGCAAGCAAGTTGCTTTCCGCAAAGACTTTGACTGCAATGTTGTAGGTCCCAAGAAGGCATACATACATGCTGAAACAAGATAAATATGCCGACACATTGCCCTGCACATTTTGTAAATCCGAATGGGGCTTATTATAATTTCTTTGTCCCAACAACCACATCCTCTTAGCATCTGTTCACTGTGTCCATGGCAACATGAACTGATGCAGAGGGTCACTATGTGAACCGACTCCCCATCCGCCCTATACCTCCCCACAGGCAGTTAGTATGGCTGTCCATCTAACGCGGAGAAAACAACAGGCCGACCTTTAACGACATTTTAGCTACATTACAACCACCCAGTCGTGTTACCAGCATGAAATGGTCAATAAATCAATTCAGTTTTCTTGTTTGGTCCATGGAAATTACTGTAGACAAAAGGTATGCGTTTCTGTGTGTGTGATATCTGTCTCGCTACCAGCGGTGTTATCCATGTCATGCATCACACAATAAATAAAAGTACAGAGGCCAGTAGGAGGCAAGTAAAAAACATTCCATAGTCACTGGAATGTCTGAATCCCTTCTGACCTGCCTGATGTCTATCTAATGTCTGTCTGTCTGTTTAATCCATTTTGGGCGGGAACCTCTTTTGGTGTTCTACAAGCTCATAGCGCACCACCGAGTGGCACGCTACGAGCTTGTAGGTCTGCTATTTTTGAAAAATGACATAGAAACATAGCTTTTTCAGAACACTGTCAGGATGTAGAAGACATTTTTAGAATCTGATCTCAAGTCAAAATGGGTTAATAACCACTGCCGATCTTTCCGCCTCGTGTTACTGTAAGTGCGTCTTCATCGTTGAAGACAACGAACTACGTACTTTTAACAGCAACTCCGTCTCCAAACTACACCCAAGGTGAGCACTTGCTGCACATGGAAATGGATATAAAAATAAATCAGCCATTGATGTGGAGTGCCTGGCTGTGTGGTGACGCACGTTTAAAGGTCTTACAGACAGATTGTCGTATGGATGACGCAGGTGTTCTGACGCTGAACATCATCCCTGTGTACTGACCGCAAGGGTAATACACTGGATTTGCCACTTCTTTTTTTAAACTATCTCGTCGCTATACTGTATTTATTTACTTAAAGGGATTGTGACATTAAAAAAAAGGTTTTGGAATTGTTCTTGTTTTTTTTTAGGTTTTCTAATCTCAATTGCACCCAAAAAACATGAACTTTTAACATTCAGTAGATTTTCTGTGATCTGGGGTTTTCTGGCTCAAACGGGTGCTCTGATTTGCCGGCAGTAAGTGACATCACTTACTGCAAATCCCATATATGTCAATGGGATTTGCCAGCAGATGTCACTGTTTCACTGTGTTGCCTGTTTTCATTGTAGCTCAAAAGGCCCCAAAAACCCCAAAGAAAACTTCAGACCACAGAAAATCCACTGAATGTTCAAAGTTCAGGTTTTTTGGGTGTAATTGAAGTCATAAAACCTAAAAGAAAAAAGACAAAGAAAAATAAATTAAAATGAATGTCATAAAACCTTTAATTAGATAGTATAGTAGAGCCCAAGCTTGGCCAAATGTGCTGACCTCGTCACATTTGTGATGACGGCTATGGAGGTTTTTTTTTTAGCCCAAGGAGTGTTTTTTTGTGTGCAAAATGCTTGGAGTGGATTCAGAATCATGAAAACTCCCTAGTCAAATGCTATACTTAAAGCATAATGACATTTTGAACATTTTGCCTATAGGTTGTTAATGGTATGGTCACATAAAACCCACGATCAATGATGACAGCCGGTCAGCAGGTGGATTCATTTATGTATGTATATAGACAATATTTTAGGCCAATAAAAAAAGACTATATATACCAAATTTTCCACTCCAGTCCACACCCCGGCTGCTGGACTAATAGTCTAAAAAGTCTGAAGTGAGTGGTACTGTACTGTACTGTACTGTACTGTACTGTACTGTACTGTACTGTACTGTACTGTACTGTACTGTACTGTACTGTACTGTACTGTACTGTACTGTACTGTACTGTACTGTACTGTACTGTACTGTACTGTACTGTACTGTACTTCCTCCCTGGCCTGTGTGTGTCTGTCTGTAAGTTAGGCTGTGCAACAGTGGTGGTGAACAAACGCTATAGCGCTATTTTGCTGTGCTCGGACACAGCCAGGGACAGACCTAGGGACCCAGGGACACAGCCACACACAGGGACAGACCTAGGGACCCAGGGACACAGCCACACACATAGTTGTCTATAGGAGTGGTTGCACCACTGAAAAATTTAATCAATAATTTCAAACACACACTTTTAGCCTATAGATAGCTTTTATAGGGGTGGTGGTGACATCAAAAGGCATCCGCTCAACCCATACTGTATGGCCCTCCTGGGCCACCATCTAACTGCCATGGAAATTATATTATACTGTACACTCCTTAGGCAATGCTGAAATGCAAGGTATTATTAGGCCAGTGAAATATTCACACTGCTTTTCTAGGGTTTTGTGGCAATCCAGAAAAAACCCAATGACTCAGGAATTCATCTACTGTGTGTGTGTGTGTGTGTGTGTGTGTGTGTGTGTGTGTGTGTGTGTGTGTGTGTGTGTGTGTGTGTGTGTGTGTGTGTGTGTGAGAGAGTGAGACAGATTTTGGGGTTAGCAGAGTGGGGACTCGGGAGACGGGCACATAGGGTGTTGCAGAGAAAATAATTTGCATACACAGTTTTGGTTTTGTTTTTTTGTTTGTTTTTTGGGGTGGATGCCGATTTGCAGATTAGAGTTAAGCGAACAGACAGACGTCTGCAAGCCTGACATGGCCTGGCGTGACCCGTTGATGAGGGCCAGGCTCAGACTATTTCTTTCTTTAGATGAATAGGTCGGGCACAGGTTGGGAACGGGTTGGCTTGGAGTCTTGGACCCTGAATTACGTTAATAACTGTCAAAATTGTGCGGTGTGCAGCGGTGTGCATTTCACTGGTAGTCCGGCAGCCGACAGGCTTCTTTTGTTTAAAGTGGGAAATTTCGTATATAGTCTTTTTTATTGGCCTAAAATATTGTCTATATACATACATTCATGAATCCACTTGCTGACCAGCTGTTAGTATTGGGCAATTAACTTTCCTTTAGCTTTAAGTAGTTTTATGTGACATGTCAAACTAGGGGGTTTTCATGATTCTGAATCCATTCCAAGCATTAGTTTTGCACAAAATACATTCCTTGGGCTAAAAGCAGCCATAGCCACTACTAGTTTGACATGTCACATGCTACTCAAAGCAAAAGGAAAGTTTGACATTTTTGCCTGCCACAGGATGTTAAGTGGATTCATGAATGTATGTATATAGACTAGTATAGACAATATTTTAGGCCAATAAAAAATACTATATAGCAAATTTCCCACCCGTTCACCTCGGCTGCCGGACTATGGCGATGAAAGGAGAGAAGCTCAATGAGTCTAGCTACAATGAGTCCACGCTATGTTAGTACAGCACCCCTGGTCTCTGAAACCTGCTGAGTTAGGAGTGAGAATATGTTGGTGGATGTGATGTAACGCTTGGAACATCAATCTGAAACATTTCATACCAAAGAAAGGCAGACCATAAATCTTTAGTAGCATTGCTGCTGGATCAAGTATAACTTGGCTTTAGTCCTTTAACTTAAAATGGAGTGCTGGTTCATCATGCAAACCTCTAACTTCACACTTTCATTTCCAATAGTCTTGTTCTCTGAGGTTTGTGTCTGTGCACGCATGTTATTATGTGGGTGTGTATGTGGGTGTACTGTATGTGGTCTTTGGACTCTGCTCTCTCCATGAATAGACATGCAGACCTGCTCATAGGTAACAAGGTGCATGGAAACAAGACAACTAGTCACAACACACTAGTCACTGGTATTTTCATACACTTGTACAGTCTGGCTCAACAAATCGTTTCATTTAAGTGGTATAAAAGTCAATCAGATATATATATTATATATATATATATATATATATATATATATATATATATATATATATAGTATAATATAATTTTGCCTTTTTGACAGGCCTAAACATTCTCCCCTTCCTCCCCACACACAGGAATTGTGTGTGGGGTTGCACGATTTTGCAACCCAGTTTTTTCACCCAGTGCCAATTATCTAATGTAATCCTGGGCACTACACTTCCTCTGCCAACCTGGGGTGGGGGGGGGCAGCGGACTGACCTCATGCCTCCTTCTATGCATGAGGAGTCCAAGCTGCTTCTTTTCACCTGACAGGGGGGAATTTCCCTGGCCGGACGTAGCGCGTGGAAGGAACACGTTATTCCAACCAGTTCCTTTCCCCTCCATCAGGCACCCCGGCTGGCCAGGGGGAGGCAGTTTAGAGACCAGGATTACTGCATGTTTTTTGTTAGGGTACCTACCCTAGGGGACACGGGGAGAACATGCAAACTCCACACAGAAAGGCCCTTTTCTTTGTTGTGCCCACTGCACAACAAAGAAAAATAATAGAGTTCGATGAGCTCCAAGAAAGATCGATGATGAACATAAAACATTTTTTTCTCACTACATTCTTTCTATGCAATTCTTTGTTTCATTTGCAATGCATAAACACTTAAACAGCATGCTTCAAAACCTCTCTTTCTGCAAAAGTATTAATGTCTGTAACCCTCTGACTATTCTTCTCTCTCTCTCTCTGTTCCCTTCCTATCTGGCCAACAGGGTTTTAATAGCACCCTCTGTGACACCAACCCTCCCTGAGATCCTGAAACAAGCTCTCATTACCCAGGGGGGGGGGGGGGGGGGGGGGAAGACAGCTGTTTTTTCTCACTCCTTCTCAGACTCAGACACACAGACACACAGAAACACAGACACACACACACACACACACACACACACACACAAACTGAACACAAAGGCCACACGAACACACGATCCTATATTGAAATTGGCTTACGGGAGGTTGTTTCCGACCGTCACCGGTTGTCCAGAACCAGAACAACCGATCCAACCAACCATGCTCATATATGGGCATGCAAATATACAGGGTATGTGGGCATATAGTCCAGGGTTTACTGCACAATGTTGTTGGCATGGCGCTGCGCCATGCTTGAAATAAATTGCGCCATGCCAAGATGCCAAAAATAATAATAACTAGAACTGCACTCTGTCGAGTGCATACTTGCTTGTTGCACACTAGTAGGCCATAAATGGCCAACTAGTGCGCAAGCAGAGCGCGCATGTAATGTTTTCGCCCGCTGTAAACTGTCAAATCTCAGTATCTCTGTGAACGAACGTTTGAAATGATTAATGTTTAGATGTCATCATTTAGAGCTAGTCATACACATACACATTTGAGGCTTACGCAGAAAAACATCAAATTTGTGTCCGTATTGCTGGATCAATGATGACGAAATGACCATATTTTTACGTCATCATTTAGAGCTAGTCATACATCAAATCTGTGCCCGGATTGCTGGA
This sequence comes from Protomyctophum parallelum, assembly GCF_964188405.1. NCBI lineage: Eukaryota > Metazoa > Chordata > Actinopteri > Myctophiformes > Myctophidae > Protomyctophum > Protomyctophum parallelum. The sequence goes on along the minus strand of NC_139712.1, from coordinate 16,218,996 downwards.
CCAATGATGACGAAATGACCATATTTCTTACATACACACCACGTACTCTGGTCCCAGCAGATCAGGCACAATTTGGTAAATTATTTTTTATTGATTATGTATATAGTATACGTATGACTAGCTCTAAATGATGACGTAAGAAATATATATAGTATATATATAGTATATAGGCATATACTATATATGTATACATATATACTCTATACTCTATACTGTATAAAGTGTGTAGTTGTAAGTTGATTAGCGGTATTCTGTGATCGGCCTGGTCCAAAAACCGTGACAGCCGTTCCGCCATTTCAGGACCCCCCCAGAAAAACATCAAATCTGTGCCCGTATTGCTGGACCAATGATGACGAAATGACCATATTTCTTACGTCATCATTTAGAGCTAAATGATGACGTAAGAAATATATATAGTATATATATAGTATATAGGCATATACTATATATGTATACATATATACTCTATACTCTATACTGTATAAAGTGTGTAGTTGTAAGTTGATTAGCGGTATTCTGTGATCGGCCTGGTCCAAAAACCGTGACAGCCGTTCCGCCATTTCAGGACCCCCCCAGAAAAACATCAAATCTGTGCCCGTATTGCTGGACCAATGATGACGAAATGACCATATTTCTTACGTCATCATTTAGAGCTAGTCATACACATACGTGTATGACTAGCTCTAAATGATGACGTAAGAAATACGTGTATGACTAGCTCTAAATGATGACGTAAGAAATATGGTCATTTCGTCATCATTGGTCCAGCAATACGGGCACAGATTTGATGTTTTTCTGGGGGGGTCCTGAAATGGCGGAACGGCTGTCACGACAAATGGACCAGGCCGATCACATTACTTGCGCGCTCTGCTTGCGCAAGTAATAATAATAATCTTTTGAGGGGGCTAGTGAATCATGGTGTGTGTGTGATATGAAATGTCCAGTACCTCCCCAGTGTCTGCCCAGTGGCTCCCCACTGTCCCCTGAGTGCCTCCCCAGTGTACCCCTGAGTGCCTCCCCAGTGTCCCCCTGAGTGCCTCCCTAGTGTCCCCCTGAGTGCCTCCCCAATGTCTCTCCAGTGGCTCTCTAGTGCCTCCCCAGTGCTTCCCCAGTGTCTCCCCAGAGCCTCCCCAATGTCTCCCCAGTGGCTGCAGTTTCTCCTCAGTGCCTCCCCAGTGTCTGCCCAGTGCCTCCCCAGTGTCTCCCCAGTGTCCCCCCGAGTGCCTCCCCAGTGTCCCCCCGAGTGCCTCCCCAGTGTCCCCCTGAGTGCCTCTCCAGTGTCTCCCCAGTGCTTCCCCAGTGTCCCCCCAGTGCCTCCCCTGAGTGCCTCCCCAGTGTCTCCCCAGTGCCTCCCCAGTGTCCCCCCCAGTGCCTCCCCAGTGTGCCCCTGAGTGCCTCCCCAGTGTCTTCCCAGTGTCTCCCCAGTGTCTTCCCAGTGCCTCCCCTGTGTCTTCCCAGTGCCTGCCCAGTGTCCCCCCCAGTGTGTCCAATAGCAATAATACAAATGAATCTTAATTAATTAATCAAATTAATTAATTAATTAATTAATTAATAAAAAGCCCCCCCCGCTCCCAGCACCATGCCAAAGCTTTTTCCTGCAGGAAACACTGTATACTAATGACATCAGGGATCTCCATATAAGAGTATAAAAGGGACACGGGTAGACAGACAGACAGATACAGAAATCTCCATATATGGGCACAAAAGGAACACACAGATGGGTACAACGGGTACTCTGACACCCGACACTATAACTCAGACATATTGGGTACAACGGGTACTCTGACACCCCCGACACTATAACTCAGACATATTGGGTACAACGGGTACTCTGACACCCGACACTATAACTCAGACATATTGGGTACAACGGGTACTCTGACACCCGACACTATAACTCAGACATATTGGGTACAACGGGTACTCTGACACCCGACACTATAACTCAGACATATTGGGTACAACGGGTACTCTGACACCCGACACTATAACTCAGACATATTGGGTACAACGGGTACTCTGACACCCGACACTATAACTCAGACATATTGGTACAGATGGGTACAACGGGTACTCTGACACCCGACACTATAACTCAGACATATTGGTCGGGTCGGCGGTGCACCGTAGGTGTGAGGCAGCCAAAAACCAAAAAGTAGAATAAACTCTCACCGCACGCACACACATACGCACGCACACCAAAAGAACACTAGGTCTATTCTCTATTTCCACATGTCTGTCTGACTGACTGGAGTTAGCAGACAAACCCCATGGTCTAGTGGAGGGACGTGGATCAGAGAGACTCTATTCAACACTGTGAGCTGAGCACAAGACGAAGCTATACATCCATATTACAGTCTCCATATAGTGGGACTTAAATGTAACACACACACACACACACACACACACACACACACACACGCACACACACACACACACACACACAGGCACACACTTTATTTATAGCTCCCCGCCTACAAGAGCAGCTCTAGCTGATGTAAACCATATTTCACACTTCACTGAAACCTCTAAACGAGACTGTGCCACACATTCATTCTTCATCACAGGACACTGGAGCTACAGTAAAACAAATAAACAACCCTCACTTGAACTCTGTGTGATGAGGTTTGACGCTGTATAATCCTCACTGGACTAGTTTGAAGATTTCAAAAATGATAACAGTCAGCCAATTCTATTTTATTCCATAATTTGTATGTCATCAGATCCAATCCTGGTCCAATCCAATCAGGTCTCGGGCGAGGACAAAATGCAAGTTGAGGAAGCTCTCAGTTCTGAACTCGTAAAAATAAGTACTCGGCTTTCCGATAACAACAACTGGCATTACACCTTGGTAAAACAGAATACATTCTTCCACATTCCCTTAGTAATGTAAATGCAAATGATTTCAAGGTCAGAATTTAGTAATCTCAAGCAAAGAAGACTACAACAACAAAGTGACAGGTGAAAAGATCAAAAGTGTCAATCAAAGAACAAGACTTTTGGGTAGCATTTCCTCTTTTGTCGCTTTTGTCAACAACAGTTCTCTCACTGATTATAATACTTTTCGGCCTAAAGCCCATCCATCCATCTTCAACTGCTTATCCGTAGTCGGGTCGCGGGGGCAACAGCTCCACCAGAGTGCTCCAGACTTCCCTCTCCAGAGCAACATTAGTGACTTCCTCCTGGGGGATTCCGAGACGTTCCAAGGCCAGTGAGTCGATGTGTTTCCTCCTACTGCGCCTTGGTCTGCCCCGGGGTCTCCTCCCAGTGGGACGTGCATGGAGGACCTCCCTAGGGAGGCGCCCGAGAGGCATCCTAACCAGATGCCCAAACCACCTCAGCTGGCTCCTTTCCAGGCGAAGGAGCAGCGGTTCTACTATGAGTCTCTCTCGTGTGACTGAACTTCTCACCCTATCTCTAAGGGAGATGCCAGCCACCCGTCGAAGAAAACTAATTTCGGCCGCTTGTATTCGTGACCTTATTCTTTCGGTCATGACCCACACTTCATGACCATAGGTGAGAGTAGGAACGAAGATTGCTCGGTAGACGGAGGGCTTTGCCTTCTGGCTCAACTCTCTTTTCGTCACAACAGTGCGGTACAGCGACTGCAATACCGCCCCTGCCTAACGCCATGGGCCTAAAGCCCATGACTCACCTAATTCCAACACACTTTGATACGTGTGAATGAGGCCTCAGGCCTCATTCACACATACCAAACACCAATCAAGCAAATGACTTTTTGTTTTTTTGGGCTACCACAATGCTTTTCCAATGGGAGTCACATGGTTTTGATCAATCAATCAATCAATCAAAGATGGATCATGCTTTTTTTATAATATGTTTCTCAAAACAGGAGGAGTGATCTTCTGTAAATTGACTCCAGTGTTCAATTCACTGCTGCTTTGATGGTTTGGTCGTCTTTACAAATTGCTTCAACTCGCTTCATTGACATTTACATAAAGTACAAACCGGCAAAAGACTTGAGAAGCAGCGATACATAACTCGCTCTTAAGTGCCTTGTGTTTGTGCTTAGTTAAAGTAGATTAATTCAGTCTTCAGATAAGTGTATTCCGTCTGATGAAATATTATCCTGTCTACATAATGTCAGGATTGACTCTTTCTGATGAAATGTAATGTAAGCCTGTCTAACCCATTTTGACCTGATATCAGATTCTAAAAATGTCTTCTACATCCTGACAGTATTCTGAAAAAGCTATGTTTCTATGTCAATCATTGTTCGATTTTTCCAAAATAGCAGACCTACAAGCTCATAGCATGTCACTCAGTGGCGTGCTATGAGCTTGTAGATCTGCGTGCGTGCGTGCGTGTGTGCGGCACATCTAGGGCTTCAGGAACATTTCCACTCAGCTCCTCTGTGAGCCAACACCACCAACCCAGTTCCACTCCTCCTCACCAGATACTGTTCCTCTTGTTCCATGGCAGAAGCCTCGTTCTCCTCATTAAAACACAGGTACATTTTATAGGGCATCCACTTTTAATGAAGCCTCAACCCAGTGTTTATTTATGGTAGCGCAGACCTGTTTTACTAATTATTCACAAGAGACCCGAGGAAGCATCCGTGTGGTCGAACCTTCTATGCTTTGTCGACCGGAGTTCCTCACGACTAAATACCAGTCCCTCTCCTTTTGAGAGAATGAGAGAGATACTCTTTAAGAGTCTTAACTTGACTTCAGTTCTATAAGCTGTAGAACTGTATTCACTCTAATTAACCAACATGGCTTGACATTAACTTTTTGAGTACATTTCCCATTCACTCCGGAGCAGGGGTCATCAACATGCAGGCTTGTGATGGGCATTTTCCTCAAACAAAATGGTTGCCACGGACATACAAAATGAGTGGTCAATAATATTACAATAAATACAAAATGTCCAGTAGACACGATGAAGAAAAGCACACTGTTCCTAAAGCTGTGGGTGGGAGAGTGGTTTGACCATCACACTTTTCTTTCAAGCAATGTGAAGTGGTTTTAAAGGACCACTTCACCACTTTTCAACCTATCTTCATATAATAGGTCCTCACTAATAATCATGAAATAATGGCGCAATACTTTTCTACTGTCTCATAGGAGGGCTGCGGGCAGTTCAGAAACCGTCTTCCAGTGACATCATCGATGGGGAATACAAGCTAATAGAAACTGCAGGCTTTCTAGACCTGAAAAGTTGCAATGCGAAAATGGAAGCCATCGTTCTCACGATAATGAAAATCTAAACATTTTTGTAAAATAATATTGTTAAAAAAAATATCTGCCTAATGATGATGTCACTGGAAGACACTTTCTAAACTGCCCAAAGCCCTCCTATGGGACACAGACTGAGGAGAAAGAAATCGTGCCATTTTATCATGATTATTAGTGAGGACCTATTATATGAAGATAGGTTGAAAAGTGGTGAAGTGGTCGTTTAACTTGTGAAGTGGTTTTAAAAGAAGCATGTCATGGATAAGTGGTCAGGACAAAAAAGGCCTTTTCGGGGAATGAATTGGTTATTCGTCTAAACTGTTCTCACGTCATCCACCGGCCATTATATAATATCTAAAAAACAGACTGCAGTGAGATCTTTCGAGGCGCAGTCATAGGCATGTGCTGTATTCGCCACTGTTTGGTACCGGTTTTAACAAGGTTTGTATACCTGGCATTAGGGAAACCCAGCTCTCATCATGGTATGTTAAAATCAGGTCATTCCTGACCTTGATTGGGGGGGAGGGGGGGATATTTACATGTCGGATACAACAAAATGTACACATATGTTTTTTCATTTATTCATCAATAAAAATCTAAATAAAGTGTTAAAAAAAAAATCAGGTCATTCATTGGCATGGAAGAAATTCGTTATTAATGGTTCTCAGCAGTGGCGTTTCTGGGTGTACTGACACCCTAGCCCAGTGGTTCTCGAGGGGTCCTTGATGGGGTTCCAGGGGATCCCTGTAGCATTTTTGCTTTATCACATCAAAATCAGTTTAAACACTTTAAACCTATATTATACATCAGCAAGCATATACAACGATGGACAGCAGGCATCTTGTCTTGATGAGAGTGCCTGTTGTAGGTCCACTGTAGGTCCACGTGATACATGATACACCCCAATACACCAGTAGGACAAGCACATCGGTTGTATCACTGAGCATGTGTATCACACCCTTTCCACAGATGGCTGCATCAGGGACATAGGAAATAATGGTGATGTCTGCCTCATCATGACCAAAATGTGGTATCCATCTTCAACACTAAGATGTACGACATGCTCAACAGCTTCTGCTTAATGTTCTTAATTGTTAGATCTTAAGTTGGTAAAGGACATTACTATTCAGAGAATTCACAACAGAGTGGGGGAAATGTTATGGGATCATAGAGATGATCTTTCAGTGGGTGAGGATACACCCCAATCCTTTACAACCAGGACACACCAGTGGGTGAGGAATACACCCCAATCCTTTACAACCAGGACACACCAGTGGGTGAGGATACACCCCAATCCTTTACAACCAGGACACACCAGTGGGTGAGGATACACCCCAATCCTTTACAACCAGGACACACCAGTGCATTTGCCATGCAGCTGAGGAATGACTGTATACCATGCATCCCGCCAGGATGCACCATTACATTATCTAGCTGTTCTGACTGATTCCAGCATTCCTGCAAGATGTCAACAAACATCTGCATGTCAGTCGTGAGGTGAATTCTGTACATCTCAACCAGTGACCGACCATATCTGCTGCCTGCTTGGAGACCTGGTTGGATGATAAGGGCGACCTTGACCTGACCTTTAGCACATAAGCATAAGACTGACTGGCAATTGAAACTATAACATCAGAAATAGCTTCTACACATACAGTATGACCCCCCCCCCCCCCCCCCCCCCCCATGAATCACCATACGTTCACAGATTCCCTCACAAAAAGGCAATAATTTTTTTAGTTTTTAACATAATTTTGTACAATGGAACGTCGCCTTGGGATGGACGCCATCTTTGATTTGGCAATAAATAATTAACCGATGGTAATTTCACTGATTCAGCCACATTTCTTGAACCCTAAAACCTATGTTTAGACACCAAAACTACCTTTCTATGTTGAACAGTATTACCGGTAGATATAAAGCCGTTTTAAGCTCCTAGCAGCCATCTTGGACGCCATCCAAAATCACTATAAGCATTAATCCCCTCAGTTGATACCGAACGACCCCGCTGGCTCACGGACTGTCTCAAAGTGACCTTGAGTCGGTTAAGTGGCCCTGTACGGGCGTGAAACTCTGAGAGTGTACAAATGGTACATTTGTACACTCTCAGAGTTACTTTACCTTGAAATTAAAAAGGTTGAGAACGACTGTACACTAAATGGAACAGAGCCTTAGGAAGTAGGGAAGGGGAGGGGTAGGGAAGGGACCCAGGATTCTGTGTGCATAGAGCCCATTGCCCGTGTTTGGAGAAGGGGAGCCGGGGGTGAAGGGAAATGTTTATCACTGCGCTAGCGATTCTAATGGCTGTCAGCGGGGGGTATTGAACAAGAAGAGTGGGATGGAAGCCTCTTCACTGGCTGGCAGGTGTGCCAGTAGTGTAGAAAGATATATATAGTTCACTGCAACTTCCACAAAGCAGATATCAACTAACAAAATCTTAAGAATATTTGAAATTTTGACTCACCTACGGTGGAGAAGCAGCGATGTCATCAGGCACCATTTGAGAGGAAAACATGGAAAATGAGAGAAGCAGAAAGAAAAAGAACTCTGTTAACTTCTGAGTTTGCGGACATCATACGACCAACACGACGACATGCTCGGACGAGGCAGAGTTCATGCAAGGCGGTAGGTAGGTGGGGAGTGTGTCGCCCCAACAAAGACTAACATCTTATACTCTTCCCTCTGTGGAAAGAAAGGGTCAATGAACAGATTTTTCAAAAATAGCAGATCTACAAGCTCGTAGCGCGCCACTCGGTGGCGCGCTATGAGCTTGTAGATCTGCTATTTTTCAATAGCTAAAGCATAACATAATGCTAACACCAAAAGGGGTTCAAACCAACATAACTATATCAATAAACAGCCAGCCAACGAGGAAAAACATGTTAATTCGGCACAGAAAATGCGTCACCCAAAAAGGCACGCGGGAAACGATAAGAGATGATAAAGAGATTGTTAACTGATTCATTCACAGTAGAGGATGAAACGAGGAGAGACATTTTTGGTTCTGGTTTTTGGTTGGAGGAGACAGTAGACAACATATAGCCAAGAGGTGTGGCTATATAAGGAAGGAACGAGTCAGCCAGTGGTTGATTAGTAGAAGCACACCCGTCAACAGCAACCTTGTTAATCATGACAACATCCCAGCGATTTGAATCATGGGTAAGAATAAGACACAGACCAAAAAAAAGCCAAGCCAATCCAAAGCCCCGCACTTGGTGGGAGCTTCTCGTTGTGCCCGTGGGGTTAGTCACTCACTGCCAGTTGGTACGGGACAAGCCAAACCGGACCCAAGCCACTGTCTTTAGATATGGGATGTCCATGCACGGGAAGCGGTACTATCTATATTCCTAAGGGTCTAAATACACCACAGCAACCAGTCCTGGGCAGTACATTTGAACACAGTTTCAAATATCTGACCTTCTAGAGGAGTAGCTCTGTGACCCATCTCACAAAGAACGTTCCGCCAAACACCTCTCATGTATTGGTAACAAATTATTTGAAAAAGTGTTCAACGATTGTTCTGCCCAGGACTGACCGCAACCAACCTTCGATGACGGGGGCCTCGGTGGGGGCCTCGGATGGGCCTTCCACGGTGTCACCGAAGCTCGGGAAGAAGGGCTTGGCTGCGGGATTCAGACCAGACCCTGCGGTTCCTAACAGGGTCAGTGATGGAGGGGAGGAGGGACTGAGGACCGGAGAGGCCTGCTGAGGGATGCCTCTTGCTCTGGGAGAGGTAGGGCTCTTTATAGAGGCGTTTGAAGACGAGGAGGAGGAGGAACGCATCTTCTTGGACTGCTTCTGAGGCGTTTTGGCCTCTTTGAGGCTTTCCTTGGCCTGACCGTGGAAATCCTGTGCTGTGGTCTTAGGGGAGCGGAGAGGGGCCGGGCTCGGGGTGTCGAAGGCCAGGCCCAAGGGCCTGAAGTCGAAGGGCTCGCTGTTGCTGCTCAGACTGGAGTCGTTCAGAAGCCAGGAGCGATCCGAGGGGGACAGGGGCGGGGCAGACGCTTTGACCTCACCCGGCGTCTCATTTGGTGACAGGCTCGCCTGGGAGTTGGAGCTGAAAGCAGAGGTGTCCGCCATGTTGCCACCTGGCATGAAGGACGACGTGAAGGAGTCAGTGTTGTCAAACATCCCGCTGTCCACCATGTCGCTGCCCATCGTGTCATTCACTGCAGAGAAGGATGGAGGAAAGGCCTCAGTGGCGTTGCCCAGGTTGGCATTTTCGCTCTCCACCGTGAGATCATGGTAGCTGGCAGCGAAAGGGTCGCCGGGGCGAGGTGCCATGGGAAAGGAAGCAAGGTTGGCATTGGTGTTGTTGTTGATGGCGGCCGAGGGCATGGTGAACGGCGCAGCAGTGGCCTTCAGGTCACTCTTCAGCACCAGCGGTCTCATGGAAGGGGCTGTGAGTGTGAGCAGGTCCTCCGTGAGGGAATCCGGGATCGTGTTCCCCTCTGGGAACAGCTCCCGACTCCGGGGGCTCAAGCCCATATCGGGAAAGGGGGCATCCAGGTCCATCATCTCCTCCTCTTGGACTTGAGAGCTGGTTTGTGCTGGAACTGGAAGAAACGGTTCCGCCGTCATGCCCCACTCTTCTGGAAGCTTCTTCCTGCTCTTCCCTCTCTTTCCTCGGCCTCCGCTTTTCCCAATCTGTTCTTCCCAGCTTCCGTCCCCTTTGTCCCGGCGCGGGCCCACCCTGTGGTGGTGCGCCTCTGGGGAGGGGCTGTTCTCGCTAAGGAACGGAGCCTCCGGGTGGCCCCTGGCCTCTACGTGGTCAAAATACCCTTCGTCTTTTGGTCTCCTTTTCTTCTTCTTCTTCGACTGTTTGCGGTCTGATCCCTCGCCCTCCTTTTCGTCGCCGCCGGCGTAAGAAGGGCTTTCGCGGTTGGACCACGTGGGGAAGTCGGGCGGGTCGTCGGGGCTGACCGCTACGTGGCCGGTATGGCGGCTGATCACTGTGGAGACGCTGGGGGTGAAGGGGAGGTCGTTCGGTAAGCAGCCGGCATCGTCTGGCCAGAAGTCACCCAAGGCACCTTGTTGTGAGTGGAGAGGGCAGAATGTAAATGGGAACTATGGACATAATGTACATTGACACGTTCTCTTTCTACCTTTCTACTTTCTCTCTCTGCCTACAGAAAAACATACATTCAAAATAACAATTTGACCAATGAAACTAATCAAGCAAATGTGACATCGGGAATGCAACGCTGATCAACTCCAAACAGACCAGACAACCGCTGTAGAAAGCATATCACGACAATCATCTTTCGCTTAACAAGAACATTCGTGTAAAACGGTGAGTGGGATGTCAGATATATTTTAGTAATTTCAACTGCTCGCCATGGAAATATGTACATAAAATGCTGCATATCGTTGCAAAAGTAGTGAAAATAGCCTATCTAGAAGGTGCTCTACAATGACAATAATGTACCACAGACGAAAAACAGTCTAAGTCCAAATTTCATTCTGACCCCTCCACGAAAAGGCCTCGTTGTCCTGACCCCTTATCTATCATTTATACATTATGGATCAATAGTGTGGACTTAGACTGTTTTTCGTCTGTGGCATTCAACAAGTATTAACAAGAGCTTGTGACTTAATTAATAACTACATTGGATCCACTGGAACACAGCTTCTTTTGTACATTTCCTGCAAAGTAAAGGGTACATTTCCACACTGAAAAGGAGACACGTCATGTTTATAGACTGATAAAAGAAGATCCATTCCCCAAGGTAGGTCTTTGAGAGGTCTTTGAGAGGTCTTTGAGATGACAACGAGGCTGAGTAAACGACTTCACAAAAGGAGAGAAGGTTGGACCATGTGTTTCTAAAAAACCTTATCCACTAACACTGTCTGGGACTGTAAAAAGTTTATTCATTTACTGAAAACATTTATTGTCACTACAAAGAGCAAATAATTATATTAAAACAACAAGTGTGTGGATGACGTTTCAGTGGATCTGCAGTGGTCTTGTGAACTAAATGCATGGTGTAACTGTAATGTCTATCACACTGCGCTTTGGTTCCCCCGATATCTCACTCGTACGCACGCACGCACGCACGTACGCACACGCACGCACAAACACGTGCACACGCACACACAGACTATTCTGACAAGATGATGGTCAGAAGTTAGAGTTGTTATTTAATAATTAAGTATTTAGGACAGAACAGTTTGTTTCTAGAGCCTGTAGTTAGAAGACAATCTCAGCTCTTCAAGCAGGTCCATGTGTCTCCTATTACAGGCCTAATGGTGTATTTTATTTTATGGTATTTTATGTATATTATGTAATCTGCCTCGTAAGAATCTTGGGTGTAAGTTCAGTATTGACTCGATCATTGTTTATGTAAACTGTAAAAAGTGTCCTGTAAGTCCATATGGGCTGGTCTTCTTCGGAAGCATGAATCTTAAATAATCAATCAATCATGCGCGCCCGTGCACGCGCACACACACACACACACACACACACACACACACACACACACACACACACACACACACACACACACACACACACACACACACACACACACACACACACACACACACACACACACACACACACACACACACACACACACACACACACACACACACACACACACACACAGTCTGGTAGTTGACTCACTAAATTCATTGCAAGGATCTATGATTAAATAACTTAGCATTTATAAATACAATATAATAACTTTACATTATGTAAAAATAATCTCCGCCAGGTCGAACGGCCTATGGGTGAAGAGGGGAGACTATGTTTTCGCCCTTGTCTGTCCGTCCATTCTGACGTCCTTGAACACTACTACATTTCTATATTTTTGTTTTATTTTCTAAAATGTGTATGGCCTCACGCTGTGTTCCTCACTAGCCTTAGCCTGGGGTCCACCTATGCTTTCTATGGCATAGGCAGCTCCTGGCCGGATCCGCCGGGAGAATCTAGACACAGCTGAGTGACATGAGACTGATTAATTAGAGCGACAGAGAGAGAGAGGAGTGTACATGTGTGCGTGTGTGCGTCAATTTAACAAAGATGCAGACAATCCGAAATCAGCAGAGAGTGATCGACGTTTGCGCTACTCTATGCCGAATTGAAGTGGTCTCAGACCCAGACCTTTTTTTTCCTCCCTGGAAATAAAAACGTCTGGGTTTCCGAGGCTACACTAGCGTTGGATCAATACTATCATAGATTTTAATCCATTTTGACGTTTAAAAGTCAAAATTGATCAAAAGAACACATCTACTGTATGATAGTCTTGATCCAAAGCTAGTTCCTCACAAGAGGAAACCAGCCACTCACAGTACCCACTCTCTCAACCATGGATTTATGAAAAGCTTTCAACTTAGGTTACTAATACGACAGCCAGTGATGATGGTGAAGGAGGTACCTATCTGTACTCAACCTGTAACTCAAGTTAAACACCTGCCTCTGCTGCCTGTGCAAGCTTTTTAGTGCCGCTGGATTTATTCAGCTCAAAAATGGGAAAATTATATTATTAACCCTTTTACTGCTGCCATTTATTGAGAAATTAGGACCTAATTCATGCCAGCATTTTTTTAATTTGAGCTCTTATTTTGAAAAGCCACATTTTGCCTCAACCGGAAGTGAGCTTATCCCTGCCAGCTTTACGTTGCCAAGACAACCTTTGTTTACATAATCGAATCAATGCCGGTACATATAGCACTCCACAACGTCGGCTCTGTGCCGTCAAAGAAACGCTGTTTTGACCAAAAATGCCATCTGGGACAAGGAATAGGAGATACAGGCGATTGAAAGAAACGGATAGAATGGATTCTTATGGCGACCGCGATCTAATCTGAACGATCCAGTGCAGTGCTAACAACAGTGCTAGCTAACCGGCTAACGTGAGTAGCATTATGGCTCGATCGATCATATGCACTATAAAAGTATAATTGCCGAAGGGCTACGGCAATGGCAGCAAGGTGTATTATCAAATTGAGGCTTTGATTGCCGAAGGGCTTCGGCAATGGCAGGAAGACGGTTAAGAGAGCCGTCAGTGCTTATATAGTTGGTTTCAGAGAGTTTCTGTAAATGCATTGTGAAAACAATACATCAATCGTTAATATTAACAAGATGTATTTTTGAATACTTATTACATATTTTTTAAGGAAAGTATTGGAGTAGAGCAACTTTGACTTAATACTTGAACAAGCAGTATACTTTTAATTTTAACTAATGGGGTTGTGTACTTTGTCCACCACTGCTCCAACTCTCACCAACACAGACAAACAGGAGATATAGATACAAGTAAGACGCGCAAACGCGTGAAGCGAACGCAGCTTGTGTGTGTGTGGTTGTGTGTGCGTGTGTGTGTGTGTGTGTGTGTGTGTGTGTGTGTGTGTGCGCGTGTGCGTGTGCGTGTGCGTGTGTGTGTGTGTGTGTGTGTGTGCTACAGCTGCGCCCTGTGTGTGTGTGTGTGTGTGTGTGCTACAGCTGCGCCCTCTGGTGGCGGGCGGGTGGTGTAACAGTGGGACAGACAAACAGACACACAGACACACAGACACACACACAGACATTCAGCCCTTGCTGTCATAGTAAGTGGCTCACTGCGTTCGCAAATATACTGTACACACCATACAGACAGACAGACAGACAGACAGACAGACAGACAGACAGACAGACAGACAGACAGACAGTAGCTACTTTAGAAGTTCATGCACACACACACAGAACACACAGGGAAAAAAAGCACAAGTACTTTGCAGACAGACTGCATCAGTTGCGGCCGGCCAGCCACGACTGCAAGGAGCTGCTTCAAATATAATGAGGGTCAAACCAACATTGAACATACCTATTAGCCTTAATGCTACTGGTCAGTCTGTATCTGCTTTAGAAGGGAGAAGCAAAGGACATACTGTAGGGGGTGAGAGAGAAGAGAGCAAAGGTTGTTGTAAGGTCGAGGGCTAAAAACTAGGAAACATCAGTGCCTGATTTGCTGCGGTGGCCTAGTTTGCTGCTAGATCTTCGTACTGTCTCATGCACAAAAGCACACACGCATGTGTACACACACACGCACAAGCATGTGTACACACCCACCCACGCAAGAGAGAGGCGCACACGCACGACACACACACACACACACCACACACCACACACACACACACACAGAGCAAGAGAGAGGACAGCCTACTTTAAGTGGAGCATACAAAAGTCAGGCAATGTAGAATGTAGAGCCATGCTTCATGCTAATACTCCCCCGACTATGTGGCAATGTTAACTGAAGAAATGCATTGCAGATCAAATACATCAACTAAATGGATCATACAGTAGCTACATCATCACATAGGGTCATGTTCCAATCTAGTTCCCTGATGGGATTGGAACCTATTGAGGAGATGTAAATGTTTTATGACATGGAAGATGCTAGGGTTTAGGGATGCGGCTGATTAATCGATTTTCCGATTAATCGTTGGAGTCTCCTAAATCGATTTTAATATTTCATAATCGAAAATCGGGGGAAGAAAAAGGGGGGTTTAATAGCCAAAATATAGGCTAATAAGTAAGGCTGCATGATATATCGAACATGTACCTTCATCAGAGTGGAGAATATAAGTATAAATCAAGTTGAGCAAAGCCACTCTTCTCTGCCCATCTCTCTAACAGACCCAGTTAACGATCACTTGTTAAGTGCCTGCCAGACAGACAATCGGATGAAATTAAGGCAGTTGTAGAGTAGAGTGTAGACTAGTGAACTGAACGTTTTCTGTTTATATCAAGTACTTCATACCAGCCCCTTATGAAACTACTTCTCCCCAAATCCAAATGGATTTAATTTTCCATCCTGAATGGCAGTAACTATAGCATACAATGAGAACTGAGAAGATCTCCACAAAGGTTTACACACACACACACACACACACACACACTCTCTCTCACACCCTCTCTCACACCCTCTCTCTCTCTCTCTCTCTCTCTATGTGGGATATACCTGCCACCTGCTCTGCCACACACTGCACTATGGTGTCTCAGCTGTGCTCTGTTCCCAGCCAGCCAGGCAGGCCACTGGGCACTGCACCTCATACCAGCCACAGTGTGCTGTTGGTCCTACATACAAATAATATAAATGAAGAAGTACTAACCAGTACACAATTAACCTCGCCTCACCAGGCTTTCCACCACCTCGGAGGAAAGCCTGGTCTCTGGTCTCTAGTCAACAGGCAGGAACAACAGGCGTCAACTTTATTGAGGGGGAAGGTACCTTCCTTTTCCCTCAATAAAAGCTCTCGTAGCCTGTAGCTTTTATTGAGAAAAATCGATTTGAGGGAAAAGGAAGTTGCCGCCTGTTGTTCCTGCCTGTACGATATCATCCACTCCCGCCCGGATCATATACCGAAATGAAATGGTGCCCAGGCTAGTACACAATGTTCTTTTCAAGTTTCAACTTGGACTATTTACCTCTCGTGGACAAGCAACGGACGTGTTTCGACCCTGAGAGGCTAAATGTCATCAAATGGTGGTCCGTGGCTCAAATGCAGAAGAAATAATGGTCCTCGATATGAAAAGGGTTGAAAACCACTGGTCTATCTGGGTCGAAACGCGTCCGTTCCTTGTCCAT
This sequence comes from Protomyctophum parallelum, assembly GCF_964188405.1. Taxonomy (NCBI): domain Eukaryota; kingdom Metazoa; phylum Chordata; class Actinopteri; order Myctophiformes; family Myctophidae; genus Protomyctophum; species Protomyctophum parallelum. Next base: position 16,203,230 of record NC_139712.1, on the reverse strand, counting down.
GAGAGATAAATAAACCATGAGAAATGGACATGTACTTCCTCAGGGTTACTTCTTCATTTCTATTACATTATTGAGGCCTGCACCAAAATACCTCCATCTAATCTAAGAGTGGGCCTTCTGCTTTTGCAGACCTTTTCCCTACATACAGCTGAAACAAATGGGAACTGCACCACATACTGTAGCAGCCACAGTGTTGCTGCCGGTCCCGCAATACTGTACATACTGTATATTATATGTATGTATGAAGTGTGCCACATACAGTACAGGAGCAGGCGGGGCACAGTGTGCTACTATAGGTTCAACATGCGACTGCGTGCCGTTCATCATCGTCAGAGAGATGCACTGAACCGGACAGGACCTCTCTGGAGGCGGTGCTGAGCTGGGCTGCAGAGACTGTCAACTGTGTCAAGACGTGGAGGGCAAACACACAGAGCTCATGTACTGTAGTGCACATACAGAGCTGCATGCGCAGATTGCGTGTGCACACACACACACACACACACACACACACACACACACACACACACAGCCACACCCAACCACACATGTGTACAGATTAGAAAAATGCACATCTCTCTCTCTCTCTCGTAACATCATCATGTTGACATTCTATACATCTCAGCATCAGATGTTTACTGAACTAGACTGGATGGAGGTCTGCTCTGAGGGTGGGGCGCTGCCTGCAACGAGACATGTAAGCACCAGCAACAATGACCAGAAAGCTCCTCTACGTGTAGCGCCTCCATGTGGAACACGGCAGTCACTGCGGCACAGGGCGGAGTCATGGAGACAGTATGAGACTCAACTTATGACTGAGAGACTGCATCTTAGTTACCAATATTTGTTTGCCCGGAAGAACAATGTTGAAGGGAAGTTCCATTTAGTATGGGAGAATTTATTTTTTGTACATTAAAAGGTTTGTTGCATTAAGTATAATGTAGAAATATATCGAAATGACATAACATAATCACTATTGTTATAATCCTATAGGAGTTTAGGGGGTGTTGTCCTGTTAGTTTTGACTGCTTGTTGTGTTTTCTTTGTCTGTTTTCTCTTGTTTTTTCTTTGTATGTAATGTGATATTTTTTTTCTGTTTGGAAATGAATGAATACTTTAAATGACAAAACAAAATGGAGACAGTACGACGTACTACGTACTGTAATGCACGCTGCCAGGGAGACGGTCAGAGAAATAACTTGAGCAAATTTATAAAACCATAAATGATGTTCACTTTATTTTATTCAGAATTAAACACATTAATTGTGTTCCTTGGCAGACTGAAGCAGCTGGGGAAACCTTGGTAGCAAATCTAATTGAGGTCGCCTTCACACAAGAATGTTATACTGCGATAAAAACTACTCCTGCTGCGTATTGTCGGAAAGTGCGCTTCGCTTGGCAGGTGTGACGGCTCATTCGAATTCTGGTGCGCATCAAACAAACATTCGAAGCGACAGCTGGGCTGTCGCTTCGCTTCCAAGTGCACCTGACTTCGATTCACTGCAGGTATGCAAAAATGATACAACTTCACCCTACAATCTCATCAAGTCTATACCGAAGTACATGTCTGAATGCGACATCAGTGCAAATAATATCTCAATAGTAACAAAAAAGGAACTAGCCAACCAAACATATTCACATTTAGCTCTTATATCATACTCGCGCCCGGGGTAAGGTAAACCCTGAGCGCCAGCGTTCTTCTTTTTGACATTTGACACCACTGCAGTCATTTGTCTGCCACTGGCAAAACTCTTACACAAGATATCCGACTAACACACCAAGGTCAATGCAATGACCCACCCCACCCAACCGCAGCAAACGCCATGACTATGAAGAGTCATGGCGTCATAAAAAGCCAGCCTCCTTACTCGGATTATGGGAGCTGTAGTTCCAGACTCTACATACAGTAGCATTCGGAGATGGTGGAATAGTTGTCTGGCTATGTGAGACTAGTTAACCGCTTCCGCGCCATTGCCATAGATCTCCGTCAATTAAAGCCTTATTATTATTTAATGCTACCCTCAACGCCATTGCCGTAGATCAGAGGTTCCCAACCACCGGTCCGCGGACCGGACATGTGCCACTGGTACGCGAGAAGGGAATCTCAAGTTTTCTCGTCGTATTTTCAAATCCATTTTCCTCAGGACTGAGAAAAAAGAGAGGACAAACACAGGCAGCAGATTGGCCGTTGTGCGTAGAGCACGAGCCTAAATCACCCATTGGAATGCAAATGCAACCTTTCAGGCAGCCTTTGTATCATACTCGTCTGGCTGGTATACGTCTTTGAAAACCTTTTGTGCTTACTGTGCTTATTGTGCGGGGATCGGGGGACGACCACACATCTTGCCTGCCCGAAAATGTTATTCCTAGAAACTGTTTCCCGACCTTCCTTCACAACGTCGGGAAAACTGTTTGGAAAAACAGCGGTGAAAAATGGACTCTTCTCCTCCTTGGTAACTTCACCCGTTCATGTGTGTGCTCAGCCGCGGAACAACAGCTGCAGCCTATTTTATCACCATCGCGCTAATGAAACAAAGCGCTGACTACACGCCATTTAGGTCAATGACATAACGTACATTATGTTGTGAAATATAGCAGCGGGTAGACCAATATAGGGCCTGTCAACGGTCATCCGTGAGAACTTGTTTTGATGCACGACGCAGAGGCAACGTTGCTGTGTGCGTCAGCTCATTACGGGCTGAGCAGCACTCCACCTGCCTCCAAATTGGCCACAGACTCTTCATCACTTCTCTGTCTATGATCCATTATCCCGCCCTCAATGTCTTCACTTATTGTACAGTTAATGTAAAACGCATTATTCAGGCACATTGCAGCCACCTCTTTTGCACATTAGGCCCACTCTACGCAATGTCATCAAACAGCGACGAGCACCTGTGGTAACATCATTCTACAGGGCACAGGTTCCTGCGTTAAGGGCCTTGCAAACGGAGAACGATAAAACGCACCTATAGTTAATTTTCAATGAAACCTGCGTTTTTGTATTTACATGAGTGCGGCCCGTGAATTTGTTGCGTGCGTTCTCGTTACGTGCACACGCCCGCGACTCACCAGACCTGGATTCTGTTTAGCTATGTTTTACGCTTGCGTTGTTGCGCCCCTCTTCAATAGACCGGGAGGAGACCTGTGTTGATCCAGGCAACAACGCCTGCGTTCCTCGCTTCACGTTTGCAAGGCCATTACACTTCTATTCTTTTTTTCCCGTGGCGCTAGAGCTTCTAGTAATAATAATAATGATGTCGTGTTCCGTCTTGCAGTGAGAATCCATGCATCAGAATTGTTGTATGTGGAAACAAAAGTGATTCTTGACTTAAACATGTGTGACCGTTTCTGACAGAGGCTAAGTTTTTTTCATTTATTTTCTTGTTTTTTCACGTTATATGAAAGCAGAGAATCATAGCTTCAAATTGGTTGTTCAGTGAGACCCACCAATTTTGGAGATATGGTTTATAGATAAGAGTAATGTCTTGCGGAAAACAGCGAGTTGAGAAAACAGGCTTGAAAGGTTCACTTCTGCCTGTGCTATTGACGCATTTCTTTTAAAGAAGTCTTGCCGCCAAAACTGTCTCTGTATCAAAAGGAGTCACATATGACAACACAGTTTATATTATACTATATTTATGTGACATTCTGTGTTGCCGTAGCTCGTCCCTCACCTCCAGACAGATCCAGAGGGCTGCGTGGGGCCTGGGGCTCTGGCAGCATGGGGCTGTGCTGTTTGGGGGGCTCCGAGCCCAGCGCAACCAGGGGCTGCTGCAGGGGCTGCGATATACTGGAAGACCTGTCCGCTGAGAGCGGGGCAGCACCAAACTCCATGCCTCCCAGCGCAGCATGGGAGAAACCTGAGAGAGACACGGACAGACAGGAAAGGGTCACAGGTCAGGATGATGCGCACATCTTATACTGTACATGTACATCCGGTCAGGGAGGTTCACAATTTGCACACATGGTCATCAAACTATCAAAGTCACTTGAATGTTTTCGAAGAGCTTTGAATGTGTGGATTTTGTGTGCGTGCGTGTGTGTGTGTGTGTGTGTGTGCTAGTGGTGCATTCGATTAATCGATATGGCAATATATCGATCGAAAATCCGGACGATAGGTGAATCGATCGAGAGGCTGCTGTATCGATACAGCAATAAATGGCATGAATTATCTGGGTGACGCAGTGTTGCCAAACGTACCTTTAACGTTACCTTTAACTTTATCAAAGCCCCCCTTGCGAGTTGCAATGCACTCCCTTCTCAGACTCAGACCCCTTGTTAGGATGTTTAGACGTTTATTTTAACTTAAAGATCTCTGTGGGCCTGAAAGTGCTTTATTGCATACGTATGTGCAACGTGGTCATTATTTTGAATATACGTTTAATCGAGATATATCGTATTGTGGCCTCTGTATCGTGATACATATCTATCATGAGATTGCAAGCAATATCCACTACTAGTGCGTGTGTGTGTGTGTGTGTGTGTGTGTTATAGACCATCTGAAATGAAAATATGTGTTTCACAGTTTTAGAGCACACCCATGGTCATAATAACAGAGACAAAGATAACAACAGATGCCAAACAAAAGTTGGCTGTGTTGACGCCAGTGTGAGGTTTTCACTGTCAGTGATGATTTGGGGTTCCATGTGAACTGCTGGTGTTGTCCACTGTGTTGTATAAAGTCCAGACTCAAAACAGCATCTATCGGGATATTTTAGAGCACTTTGTGCTTCAGTATGTTGACAAGCTTTATGGAGATGCTGATTTAGCTTTTCAGCTGGATTTGGGACCTGCCCAAATTTCGCAAGCCTTGCCGAGCCATGAGGCCCATAGGGGCAGGAGCCTATCTCCTGTTTCTGTAGCGTGAGGCAGCTTGTTGTACAAGTACACCCCCTAAACATGACGCTAGTATGTCGCAGGGACTTACCCCAGTCCAACCCTTGATACCGAGTGCCAAGCAGGGAGGCACTGGGTCCCATTTTTCAAAGTCTTTGGTACTATATGACCGGGCCAGGGATCGAACCTCGACCTCCCAGTCTCAGGGCGGACCCTCTAACCACAAGACCACTGACCTGCCGAGAGTACACCTTCCCTATGTCACTGATCATATGACCCCAAGTTCTACCTCCATTTCTAGGCTTAAACAGGCTTTCTTTTTGTATTATTTCCACACAACAACTCTAAGTTATATTAATGGCATAGTTCAGTGTTGAAAATAGGGTAGCACCCTGTCTGTTCGCCTTACTGTCAGCCTGTGTAGAATAGACGCTGCTAGGCAATTTGGAAGGGCGTGTTTGCATCTCTCCTTCCTTCCTTCCTTCCTTCCTTCCTTCCTTCCTTCCTTCCCTCCTTCCCTCCCTCCCTCCCTCCCTCCCTCCCTCCCTCCCTCTGGTATTATCAGACTGTACCTTCTGTTTACATTTCTTACTTACAGTATAATGTATTAAATCAATCAATCCATCAATCAATCAAGCAACAATGACAAAGAAAACAGTGATGTTGTCGTTTACTGGATAGCGTACCTGAGAAAGCTCCCATCAGGTCAGAGTCCATCCTCTGGGAAGAACTGGTCTGGGAGTCTAACGGATCAGGATAACCTGCCATCATGGAAGCTAGAGGCAAAGGGAATCATTAAGTTCAATTATTTTTGAGGTGAAAGTTACTCTATATAATATAATGCTTCTGGCCGTGCTGGCCCTGCGGTTCCAGACCATAAACACACTGACCGGACTGCATCTTCATTTAGTTCAACACTTCACTTATTCAACCAGATAACCCACTTTGTTGTATGACAAACAGCCTATGCTGACATAGGCAGCATACAATCTCATACATACAGTATACAGACGGTTACGTCACATGTTTGAGTGGAGGTAACGATATACAAACGTTACTTTTTGTAGGTTAGATTAGTGAGTGAAGTATGTTTAATTCTACGTTGATTTAGTCAGAGATATAAAGACAAGCATAGGTTTGGGTTTATTTAGTTTATTTCTTTGATTTGGCTATGTGCGTCGTTTTCGGTTATCAGCACCTGAAATTCACAATCAAGCGGGATCTAATCCAATTTTATGTTGCTACCCTCCTGGCTAGAAGTTACTATTCATCACAAATAATGCAATGCTTTGTCGCCCCACCGACTTCAAATTCGACACACACGTTCCACACCACCACAGGGAGTGCAGTGCCCGGTGTCGTGTCGGTCGGACCCACGGTTGTCCAGAACCACCCCAAAAAGGGGCTCTGGACCGGGCCCCTGCCCATTGTCCATAGCCTGTTCTGACCTCACAACACTCCATATTTGGGCATGGCTGACACAGAACTCCATATGGGAATAAAGGGACACAGACATAATATCTGGGTGGGGCATTCATTTCCAACTTGCATCATTCCAAGTAGGCCAGTGCCCAACGGCACCTCTCTAGTTTTTGACAATTAGTAAGTAGTAAAATTGTAAAAAAAAAAAAAAAAAAAAAGTAAACCAGGTTAAAATATTGTAAAGAATATTTAAAGAATATTCTTTAAACTATATTTAACAAGGTGAAATCCTAAACAAAATGGTAGAGTAAACAATGAAAGAATTCTCTGCTACATGTGGGGCTGAACAGTGACTGTGGCATAATCACAATATACCATGTGAGGTATTGCTAAATGAATGCCCTTTAATTTGTACTGTATTATGTCTATGATACTGTACTCGTCTTCACGAATTGCAATACCAAGGTTCCTTTGATTCTGTGAATCCAATCACTCTCTCTGTCTCTCTCTGTCTGTCTCTCTCTGTCTCTCTCTCTGTCTCTCTCTGTCTCTCTCTCTCTGTCTCTCTCTGTCTCTCTCAAGCTGTCTATCTCAAGCTCATAGCGCGCCACTCGGTGGCGCGCTATGAGCTTGTAGGTCTGCTATTTTTGAAAAAGTCGAAGAACCACTGACATAACAGACAAGACAAACATAGCTTTTTCAGAAAACTGTCAGGATGTAGAAGACATTTTTAGAATCTGATCTCAGGTCAAAATGGATTAATACTGGATTCTTATTATGGTATTCATCATAGTAGCGTTACTGTTGTTATTGTTGTCGTGGTAATATTAATTCCACACGAGGAGAACTCCTCCTACCTGATAGGAACTGTGTGTCCAAGGCCTGCTGCTCGGCTGCTCGCGGCCACACCTCTCCCTGGGGCTCTGGGCGCGTCGCTGATATCTGTCCCCCCGCTGTTACTTTACAACCTGCATCAGTGGAAACATTGATTGTCCAGACATTAGTTCCACCCTTCACTGTTACTAGAGTCTTGACACATTACAGATGCAAGCATGCATGCATAATACAAAAGCATGTGAACGTATTCTCTCTCTCTCTCCCTCCCTTTCTCTCCTTCTCTCCCCTCTTGCACCCATGCACGCACACACACACCCTAAATACGTGTCCACAGACAAATGGCATATCCTGGCATGTGCGCAACGAAATTTAGCACCTGAATTTGGTCCTAAAAGCAGATATCCCAGTCTCATGCACGACAACATGCAGTGCTGCTGTTTCCCGTGAGCTGCTATGTGCCTCTGTCTCTGTCTGTCTGTATCCAGTGCAGGCTCAGTTGGCTCTGAGCTACTAACACAACTGTGAACCCTGAGCTGCAGTGCACACACACACGCACATGCACATGTGCGATCTCGGTGGGGGAGTCGGGGTGGCTGTGACTTTTCACTGTCTGGTCTGGTCTGGTCCCAGGCCATACCGCAGCCAGAATTCCCTCACTCCCCCCCCCCCCCCCCCCCCCCACCCCATCCTAGCCCACACAACACCCCACCCACCCGCCCCTAGCTCCTTCTGTACCCAGTCCTCATCCTCTCATCCTGCATGCACGCTGGGAGGAGGTCTCGGCTGGCATCTGCCTAATTGTCTGATCTGATTTGGCTGTTGAAATTGACACAATGGAGGGAGAGGTTAAAGGGGAGATGGAGAGAGAGGGGGGGAGGGGGGGGGGGGGGGGAGAGAGGGGGGGGAGGGGGGGGGGGGGGGAGAGATGGGGGGGGGGGGAGAGAGAGAGAGAGAGAGAGAGAGAGAGAGAGAGAGAGAGGGGGCACAGGTAAAGGGGGAAGGAAGGAAGGAAGGAAGGAAGGAAGCAAGCAGAGACAGAGGAAGGCTCTCTTGCAGGCATCCCTCATAATACAAAATAAAATGCAAACACGCCCTTCCAAATTGCCTAGCAGCATCTACACAGGCTGACAGTAAGGCAAGCAGACAGGGTGCTACCCTGCCTCTTCATATCACACACACAGCAATTTCTCTCCCTTTCTCTCTCCCTCTCTCTCTCTCTCTCGGCAGGCGGTGAGAAAACGTTCTGTTCTGGCAGGGTCAGCGATTGATTGATTTATTGATTGTTAAGAACAATCCATTTTGTTTCCTTGTGGTTTTCTCTTTGCACGGTTTTGTTTCGGCACACAGTGTCTCGGTAGTCGGCACGCGAGGGGCAGCCACGCTGTGTGCCATAACCATAACCATAACCCCAGCAGACGAGGAAGGTTATTACAACACAGAGAGACCATCCCACATGGAGGTGACCAAACTGCAGCCACACGCAGTCAGCATTTCTGGTTCAGCAGTGAAGCATAATGCTGTGAAAACAAAAATTATATAACAGAAAAACATGTCCTTATTGTGCTGCCGAAAGCCTGTGTGCATATATTAAATACACAGCCGCGGAACTGTCATCAACCTCAACACAAGATTTTCAACTCAGCTTTCACTGGGTGGAACATCATTACTTGGGCTTTTATGTTGCTCTACAAACTACAAGTTACAACATATCATTGCGACTGCGAAAATAAAAGGCATTCTCCTTTAACACAGCATGTACCCAGACGCACATGGGCAGAGAAACATGAGACATACTGTACTGTAACATTGACCCGACTTTCCCTTACAGAGTTAGTCACATGGGAGTTGATTTTACATCCGGTTAGATAGACAGTGATCCACAACTGTGACACAAGCATTTTAAAGTCTGATCTTTATTTGAATCAGTCCCAGTCGTCCAACAGCAGAACCTCCCAGCAAGGACACAGAGTCTGACCCACTCATTGTACTGTCTCCAAGGACACACACACACAAACACACACACACACACACACACACACAAAATATAGCCTGAACGGAAACAAACAAACAAACAGACACACACACAAACTAAATATAGCCTGAACGGAGACAGACACACACAATTAATGTTTTTCTTTACTCAACAACAAACATTTATCATAGGAAACGGTTTGACATATTTAGAATGGTAACACCCTCCACGGACGCACGCAGTCGCACACACACACACACACACACACACACACACACACACACACTCTAAATATAGCCTGAACGGAGACAGACAGACAGACACAGCTTCAAAGTACGTCATAGTAAGTTACTATAAGTTACTAATGATTATATTCTTATATATTCTTTTCATTGAATATTACCTATTCAGGCCAAGCTCAGCGGTCCAGGCACCTTGGCTGGTAATCCATTCTGGCAGTGTGCCGCAGGTTCGACTCCCGAACCCGACAGCATTTACTGCATGTCACCCCCCACCCCATTTCAGCCTACTGTCTGAGTGTCTGTCCCTCCATTCATAAAATAAAAGACGAAAGCCACAAAAAAAATACAAAATGTTCTCAACTATCAATCAATAATTGTGATATTATATATATATTACATATACATATACAGTACTTGCATTGTATTTGTATATGTTGGTACAAAAAACAAGGATACGATCTTGCTAAATGTTCTAAAATGAATAACACGCACACGCACCCGCACCCGCACACACACACTGTGCTCGTGTGTGGTGTTGTACTGCAATGTAAAGTAGGTTATGTCATTTGGTCTAGACTAGTTCAGGCGTTTTCCTTATTTTGTGTCACTCTCACTCCCTCAGCCATTGGTTTCTGTCTCTCTCACTCAGACTCCCTTGGAGCTATTTGTCTCTCTCTCTGTCTGTCTGTCTCGCTGTCTCCCTCAGCCATTTGTTCTGTCTCTCGCTCACTCAGACTCTGACTCTCTCTCTCTCTCTCTCTCTCTCTCTCTCTCCATTTTAGTGCACTCTGTACTCAGTGTACTGTGTTGTCTGACCCACATCATTATTACCAAGTGACCATGTGTGTGTGTTCAGCACTGACCTTGTTCTTGATAGGTGCTATATAAATAAAGCTTTATTATTATCACTGCTGCCGAAGGTATCGACCATCACTAGGTGTGTGTGTGTGTGTGTGTGTGTGTGTGTGTGTGTGTGTTAGGGATGGGTTCGATTAATCGATTATCGTTAATAGGACACACGGATGAGGACACACAAAATAATCGATAATCCAAACAGGACAGGGCTATAGGCCTACCAAAGTGTGCCTGGGATGTGTCTGTGTAGCTGCATGACTGAGAAGAGTGTGAGTGGAGATTGATTCCAATCAAGATACATTTACACATCCCTAGTGTGTGTGTGTGTGTGTGTGTGTGTGTGTGTGTGTGTGTGTGTGTGTGTGTGTGTGTGTGTGTGTGTGTCTTCTATTATGTATCTTGTCATGGTAGAAGAGCCATCATTCTCAGGGTAGTCCAGCTGTCTATGGTCCAAGTGACTGTGTGTGTGTGTGTGTGTGTGTGTGTGTGTGTGTGTGTGTGTGTGTGTGTGTGTGTGTGTGTGAAATGAGAGATTCTTTAGAAGCCAGACAGTTGTGCTACTGTACTAAAGCGTCTCAAGATAAGCTAGCTAACGCTACACTGTACAAAGCCAAAACCTCCAGCTGTCCTGTACTCCGGATGACCCCAGCCAGCCCCTCTTTGCTCCCCCGGCCCAAATATCAGCTCCTCTGGCTGTGACTCACTGATTAAGGCTAGGGCCACTGCATAAGGACCAAAGACAAACAGCAGAGAGGGCGCATTAATTAGACACAGGGTGACTTGCAAGCCCTCGACCACTTCAAAATAACTGTGTCAGAATGTCCGTGACAGAAAAGGCCATTAATTCCAGACAACTCCAGACTAAATAACATCGTTTTGAGCGACCTGCTGGTCACAGGTGTGTGTGTTTTATTGTTTTGTTTTTCATTTTAGAGTAGCCAATAATTCCTCGCGTTAATTCCTCCCCACACAAATGTCTGTGTTGTCACTGTTGTATACTATACGATTACGTACTCACCTGCCAGTGAGGAGCCCCCTCACTGGCAAGTAGTAACCTGACAAACCGGTCAGGTTACTACTTGGCCTCACTCCACGACAGGCTGGAATGGCTTAGGGTTGACGACAGAGTACAGCATCTTGCAATGGGTCTGGTACACAAGATTCGCTACACCACCAAGATACCCACGTACCTGTCTATATACTGTACCTGTCCACACCCACAACACCAGAGGGAGTGCAACAAACCATGTGCAACCCAGATTCGGCACAAACAAGGGACTAAATTAATTTCACTCCTATGCCACCAAAATGTGGAACGCCCTACCAACATTTCAATATTATAGGGTCCCACAGACTCCCACTGCTACCTGGATTTAATAAAGTGGGTAAATGGCCTGGGCCGGCTTAGCGGTCCAGGCACTTTGGCTGGTAATCCAGCATGACAGTGTGTCGCGGGTTTGAGTCCCGATCCCGACGAACTTTGCTGCGTGTCTTCCCCCCACATCTCTGTCCCCGTTTCCTGTCTACCTACAGTAAATCTATCAATAAAGATTTAAAGCACATTAGGGGCAGTCCCTGTGCGAAACACTGTGGAAAGAGAGAGTCCCGTGGCTGGAGCATTTGAAACAGGCTGGGCTTTTTATCCTCCGAAATGACTAGTCAGTTCCCTGCGTGTCAGCAGAGCACCTCAGTGCATGAGGCACTAGGTCTGGCAGGACTGAAGAGTGACGAACAGCAGCATGGAGTCTACACTGTTTCTGTATGTCCTTAGGGTTCTGCTCCTCTCCTCTCCCCAGGGTCTGGGGTGGACTGCATGGCCTGTCATTACAGAGGAATAGGATCAAAGCCCTGCAGGTTTCAAATGATGCTCTAGCCATGCACTCTTGGGTTCTAAACGCAGAAGACGCTGGAACACACGCATGCACACACACGCACACGCACACACACGCACGAACACACACACACACACACACACACACACACACACACACACACACACACACACACACACACACACACACACACACACACACACACACACACACACACACACACACACACACACACACACACACACACACACACACACACACACACACACACACACACACACACACACAATGTGTCAACTGTGGATTGACTCTTGTCCAGGCCCCTCCCACGTCTCCCCTCCCACGTCTCACCAGAGTAAGTATTATATTATTTGGATGGGTTAAAATTATCCTACTACACACAAAAAAGAACAGGCCAGAAGAACATTTGCGATCCTCAGCTGGTAACAGAAAGATAACACCACCGTACTGTGTAGCATCTAAACTTATCCCAGCTGGATTTGGAATCAATGAGCCAAGTCTTGTAGAGAAAGCACAGTTCTATTTCGTCCCTGCTGACCGCCAGAGGCGGTGCTTTAAGCACTGAATACGTCCCTTCGCGCATGCGCAGTCGAGTATTTTATACCAACAATGTCGGTTGACCCCGTGATGACCCGGAGTCGTCTATAACTTCCGGCAGTCATCCGGGGCTCAGTCCCTAATTTCTTCTCGCTTACGCAAGTTGTACATAGCACAGAGTTCTACAGCAGAATTAAACTGCACGATAACAGAACTATTGCTTTGCTACTACTAAGTCGCCGGTAGTCCCGCGACCATTGTTGGTCGGAGCTGTGACGCGTGCGTTCGCCCTCCAGGGACTGCGACTTAATACTACTATTATTGTATCGTTTTCGAGTGGAGCTGGGCTTCACATCGTCTTCTTTCCCCGTGGGAACAAGGTAAGCAGACAACCCCTGTTCGCATAGGCTGCGTGCGCGCTGCTTCCCTGCAACACACACGGTTGCGTGCTACAAACGGCGACCTGAGCGTCCCGTTTTAGCACCCGTCAAAGTTGAACGGATAGCTCGTTCTCTTTGACAGCTTACGCTGTCTTGTTTTCCCACGAAGGCTGCGCCGCAGTGCTGGTGACGGCAAGCGTTAGCACTACCCGCTCCCAGCACGTGAGTCGACGCTAGTATTATTTGTTTACTACTTACCTATACTACTTATACTTATACTACTTATACTTATAAGTGTACTTATCTACTGCTATATTACTCTGCCTCTCTGAGCGAGTCTTTGCTGGCACTGGCCAGCTATATAGCACCGCCGCGTGCTACAAACGGCGACCTGAGCGTCCCGTTTAGCACCCGTCAAAGTTGAACGGATAGCTCGTTCTCTTTGACAGCTTACGCTTTCTTGTTTTCCCACGAAGGCTGCGCCGCAGTGCTGGTGACGGCAAGCGTTAGCGCTACCCGCTCCCAGCACGTGAGTCGACGCTATTATTATTTGCTTACTACTTATACTTATACTACTTATACTTATACTACTTATAAGTGTACTTATTTACTGCTATATTACTCTGCCTCTCTGAATGAGTCTTTGCTGGCACTGGCCAGCTATATAGCACCACCGCGAGGTTACGTCAGTAACCCCGGTTATATGAATTGGCTTGACTGATTTAGTCACTTGTTCTCAAATAGTGTACTTTAATTTCGGCACAGAGCCATTGCCACTTTATAGGTTGGTTTTTCTGAAATTATATATATATAACTATATCATTATATATATATCATATATACTGGTCTCTGCTAGAGCACCCCTTACCTGGCATAGGCGGCGTGCGCGCCCCCTCCCTCCAGCTAAGCGGCCTTTAGCAGCTACAGTAGCCTCTACTGGCACAGGCAGCGTCCGCGCTCCCTTCCTACCAGTTTACGGCTCCACCCCTAGCGACCACTAGCGTCCGCGCTCTGGGCTACATCTGCGGGTTTCCAATGGACGAACCCCGCCACCACCTGTGCACCTCCTGCCAGGCTCCTCTGCGGCCAGAGGATGGGCATGACCTCTGCCCTGGGTGCCTTGGCCCCCAACATCTGAGGGAGGCACTCGGTGACAACCCATGTCACGTGGACGCAGGAGCGTCCAATCTCTCTCGCCGGTAATGAAGGCTAACAAAACCCTCCCCGGACAGAAGGTACGTTATCGTTTAAAGCGGCGCTATCCCCGCTAAACAGACGTTCATATGATATCATATACTTATCATGGCATAACCTCCTGTGTGTGGGTAAAGGCTGCGTTCGCGCCGCCTCCCTGCTCTGCATACGAGGTCTGTTCGACTGTGAACGCTAGCGCTTATTATAAGCGACTATAAGACTTGCCGAAGGATAAGAACACTGTCATATTACCTTCGTTTGTTAAACACGCTACTTTTTAAGCTTTGTTTAGCCCCTGCTGGTGATGGCAAGAGCCTTGCTGGCCAAAGCCATATACCGATATTGGCAGCATTCAAGCTTAACTGCTTTTGCGAATAGCTGTATTGTTGTTATTATCAGCCCGGTACAGGAGCAGCTTCCTGCGTCCTCCCAGGGTATTGATGTTGCTACCAGTATAGTTTGTAGCAAAATAGTATTAACAGCTACTGGTGTACATAGCCTGTCTGGTTGTTAACCCAGCTGGCCCCCAGTAGTGGGGGCCAAACTGTTAATGGAGCTCAAAGCTCCATTAACAGTTTTTTGCATATACAGTGGGTGCAACCTGGTTTGTTCCCACAGGTCGGATTAGTGCCCCTGGGTACCTGTAGGTCCTATTAGCCCAGCTGGTCCCCAGCACAGAGTATCTGGCGCTGCTGACAGCGTAGCTCACAGCTGCTACTAGTAGCTTAAAGTTAAAGCTGTTTATGAACAGGCTATAGCTTGTCTTGTTTTTTAGTAGCCTAGCTGGTCTCCAGCATAGCTCTCTAACTGGCGCTGCTACCTGTAGTTGTAGCCAAGCGCTTATTATACTATTGAAGATAAAAAGCTATCTGTATATAGCTTGCCTTACTGTTTGTTGGCCCAGCTGGTACAGGGCAGGCAGCGTATGCGCTCCGCTCCTCCAGCATACGGCCAGCTTGATGTTACTTACTACTAATCGTTTGTTAGCTCAAGCATTTATTAACAGCTATTGGTGTATAGCTTGTTATGTTCATTAGCTGCAGCTGATACAGGCAGCGTACGCGCTCCCTTCCTTCAGCAGGTGGCCCCTATCGGTGGAGCTATCGGTTGTAGCCTTTTCTCCAAAACTAGCTTGTGTCGGTTTATTTAACCGAACCTGGCTGGGGTAGGCAGCGGTAGCGCTCCCTCCTCCCAGCATGAATGCGTAGTAGTGCACACGTGACTAGTGTATTGGAAGTGTCTTTTGTTTCGCTCTGGACTAGCAAACATAAATAATAATGCACTGGAGTTTGGATAAGCGTCATAGTGCCGTGATAAACGGTCACATAGGAAACACTACAGCTGCTACATAGCAGCGTCCAAACCTTGACTGAAGGCTACTTTATTATCATAAATTATAAGTAAGCCTCCGCCGGGGGTACAGGTAGCGTAAAGCTCCCCTCCCCCACCGCGACCATGCAGGTCGCACAGTCTATCTAACAGCAACGTTTGTGTGCTGTTTCTATGATGCACTTTACATCTGGTTGAATCTCAAAGTGCTGCAATGAGCATTTGCATAAACGTAAATGCATATTCACATGCTGCGGCAGGTATAGCAGCATTCAGTTTTTCGATTAAGTCATTATATGCCGATCTAAGTTAAAGCCTCTGCTGGCACAGGCAGCGTACGCGCCCCCTCCCTGCAGCATATGGCCAACACCTAGCAAACCAGTAGCGTCCGCGCCCTGGGCTAGTTGGGACTGGTGTGCACCGGCCGGTCCAAAGGAACCGGTGCCACCACAACGGAGAGCACCCACTTTCGTACCTCGAAAGCCTCTGCTGGTACAGACAGCGTATGCGCTCCCTCAAGCATATGGCCAACACCTAGCAACCAGTAGCGTCCGCGCCCTGGGCTAGTTGGGACTCGTGTGCACCGGCCGGTCCAGAGTAACCGGTGCCACCACAATGGAGAGCTCCCACTTTTGTACCTCGTGTGAAGCTCTCCTTCAGCCGTGAGCCGACCTTGGTCCTGCCCCGTGTGCCAGGAGGAAAAGGTCTGACCGCTGACTACAGCAGATCCGAGAGGGCTCAGCTATCTGCGGAGTTGGCCCGCATGAGGGCCATGCTCACTTCAGATAACACCTAGGCACCTCGGAGGGTGCCGAAGCGCCTACCTCTCCGATGCCACAACTGACTCGAGGTTGATGTGCTCTCCCCGACAGCTTAAGCTACGCACTTCCATGACTATGAGGAAGATGCAGAAGGCGGTGCCTCCCAGGCATCAGAGCCGGCCTCCCACTTCTCAGCTCATGCGCATAGCCGTGGAACGCATACTAAAGCAGGCAGTCGGCTCCTCCAAGCGCCTTCTTCTTGCTGTCTTCGCCGTCCCCCACGCCTGTACCTGAGACAGCTACAGGCCTGCCGGGCGAACGATCAGGGCCCTCTCCCATCTCTATACCGATGGTGAAATCCTGGCAGCCCTGCCCTGATTGGGAAAAGTGTCCTGAGACAACCCGTTGCGACGTGACACTTTAATAGATTTGAACGCACAAGGCGATAAGGGCTGGCCTGGGTTACATGCCAGCCACCAAGCCTGTCATTGCATCCCTCATTGTGTTCCCCAACGAGGCCCGGCGGCAGAACGCTAGGTGACCTCGACCCCAGTGCAGGAGCACAGACAACCTGCTCACTGGGGCCTCCCGTTCACACTTAATAGTGGCAACGTTAATACTGGCTCAGTCACCTTTGGTGTGTCACTGGAGGCATTGGCGTCATGTCCTCAGAGCGTGGGCGGCTGATGTCCATCGTATCTCTAGCCCGTCGCCAAGTCGGGTTTTCACAGTCAAGCTTGACTGATGAGCCTAGGCCAACTCTCCGTAGTCTCCCTGAGGAGCCAGGAGCACTAGGTGGTTCAGCCGGGCGAGAATCGCCGGAGCGAACCATCCAGGGGGGGAAGACCAGGCTGCAGCTTGCAGGCCTACGACACATCCCGCCTCCCAAAGGGCCGAGCTCCAACATTGATGAAATCATCTTGACTGCCCTCGGAGCTCGCGTATCACCGCCGGCCCACACTAGAGGCCAGCGTGTTCCCTGGCGTCCCACGCAGGGACCTGACTGTGACTGTGACTTTCCGGGCTGTGCAGTGCCTTCTGACGCCAGCCCCCCATATCCGGCGGGTCAAAATGGCCATTATCAGCAACATGACGAGAGCCCTACTATCAGACCAGGAGTGATGTGTCCTCCTGCCCAAGGGCGCAACAGAGGCTGTATATCCTCAGTCACACTAAGGGAAGTCCGATCTACATACTTCCTCGTGACGCAAGACAGACGGGTGTCGACATGTCTTGAATCTGATGGGACCCAACAGGGTTATGAAGTTTATGCCAGTCTACTGGGCCGAACACGGCAATGTGCTGGAGCGGCAAGTGGTGCGCTCCGCTCTATAGCACACATTCTCATACTCATGGGACCTTAACCGGGTACTGGACGCCCTGTGCGGGCCTACCTTCGAACCCTTGGCACAGGCAGAGCTGAAGTGGGTGTCATGCAAGACAGCCCTTCTCCTGGCCATTACATCGGCAAAGCGCGTCAGTGAACTGCACGCTCTGTCAGTCAGCGAATCATGTCTGAGGTGGAACGCAGACGGCTCGGGGGTCACGCTGTGGCCAAACATAGCATTCCTCCCGAAGGTGCTGTCGCAGGCTCACCTCAACCGGCCTATCAGGCTGGCTCGATTCAACCCCCCACCTGGGGAGCTGACAGACAAACTGGAGCTGTTGTGCCCAGTCCGGGCCCTGAGAGCCTACATTGAAGCTACTGCACGCATCAGGCGAGCAGAGCAGCTGTTCTTTTGCCATAGTGGTGTGAACAAAGGCGGCGCTCCCTCCAAGCAGCGCCTGTCCCACTGGATTGTAGACACAATCAGCCACGCCTATGAGGCAAGTAACCTCCCCGTACCATCAGGGGTACGGTGCCACTCTACAAGGAGCATTTCCACATCATGGGCTGCCATGAGAGGGGTGCCCTTGGAGGACATTTGTGCCGCCGCCTCATGGGCTTCGGCAGGCACTTTCCCAAGGTACTACAGGGTGAATGTTGCCACTCCCCACCCAGTGGACGTGGCCCTCTTCCCCGAATCCTCCGGTTCTACCCTTTTGAGGTCTGTAATCAGGATTCCTCGTGACTTGGCTGGTATAAGTCATTCAGTGCTTAAAGCACCGCCTCTGGCGGTCAGCAGGGACGAAATAGAACGATAGTTACGTATGTAACTACGGTTCTATGAGTCCTGAATGACCGCCAGAGGCACTCTTGTCACTCAGAATCCTCGTGTTCTCGCGAGAAGATTCTGTAGGGACTGAGCCCCGGATGACTGCCGGAAGTTATAGACGACTCCGGGTCATCACGGGGTCAACCGACATTGTTGGTATAAAATACTCGACTGCGCATGCGCGAAGGGACGTATTCAGTGCTTAAAGCACCGCCTCTGGCGGTCATTCAGGACTCATAGAACCGTAGTTACATACGTAACTATCGTTTTATAGTGTTCCAGTTATAATTCTGTCTGCTCATTTTCTTTGTGAAATCACTTCCAATTTCACTTGTTTATCTTGTGCCCTGTTTGAGTTCTCTATCCTAATTGGATAACATTGTTATCCCGACCGTAAAATTAATTAATTTAGACAGGCCGGGGGACCACTATTATTGAACAAACACTCTATCTATAGTATAATGATCAGAATACAGCACTATTTGACACTTATTTTAACAAAGAAATATCACTTACCGTACTTTATAATTAAATAAAAAATTGCATTTTATTTTACGTTCGGTCATCAGTAATCAATCCGTCTCCCTCCTCGTGGGTGGGAGCGTTCCCATCCCTGAACCAGTGTGCAGGACGTCAGTCAAAGCAACAGTGGCACAAGTGTGCCTCTAGAATTCCAACTCAATCAGTTTGAGAGGAAGAACAATCAAACATGCCCAAATGCACATTTTAGTTTTTTAGTACAGAGGGCCTGATGAGCAAGCAGTGCAGCCAAGGAGACTAATGCGCTGTGGGAGAGGGTTATGTGCGCCGACAGGCTGGGGAGGGAGCAAGGAGGACTAAGGTGCATGGGATGTGACAACACCACTGTGATGTGTGTGAGTGTGTTGGTGCGTGCGTGCGTGCCTCTTTAAAAAAGAAAAAAGCTTTATTTAACCAGTAAAAAGTTAAACACATTGAGACCGCATCTCTTTTTCAAGTGGGAACTGGCCAAGAGGCAGAATACATAATTACACTTCAAAGCTACATCATACAAGTTATACAACAGCCAATAATAAATCCATGAGAATACCTCCAGAAACCTATCAATATATACAACAATACTCCACTATCAATAACCAGGTACAAGACATTTTGCACACAAATACAAAAAAAGTACGTTTTGGACGGGGACCAAAAAACTAAAATATATGGGCATATGCGAAGGCTGGTACACATCCGACTGTGCAGGTGTTGGACTGTACAGTTAAGATGATCCTTTTGAAACTTCTCAGGGGAACTTTCAAAGCCAATTTTAGTCTGGCTTGCAGGTCATTCCACGACCAGGGGACAAAGAAAGCAAGACACTTTTTACCCCCATCAGATTTAAAGGCTGGTACTACACACCGTAGCCAGTGTGTCTTTGTCTTGCGAGTGGTGTGCAGGTCACACACACACACACACACACACACACACACAAAGTGTGTCTATGCATAACACAACCCTTTACCCTACTTTCTCCTCTCCTCCATTTGCATCTCAGATTATGTCAATCCATTTTACACACCTTCTTTACCTATAGCCAGCCTCAAACCAGACCACAACCAAAGCTTCACGGCCGTTCATCCTCCTTGCATCAACCTCTCGTCACACTTCAGGGAGTTTCAGAGTTTCCGAGAGGGATCTTATGCTGCCTTGAAAGCAGGAAACTGCTTTAGATGCTCCGGCCACCAAACGGCCTGGCCAATCAGCGGCAGCTAGAGGCGGGATCAAGGCAGCACTGTGTATGCCTTGATCCCGCCTCTAGCTGCCGCTGATTGGCCAGGCCGTTTGGTGGCCGGAGCATCAAGTCTGTCTGAGAGAACAGGGGAGGGGGGGGGGGGGGGGAACCCAGTGTACTCTCTGCTGCCCCATCTGGCGGAGTCAGGTTAATATTTTCCTGCAAATGACCACAACGTCATAGCAAGAACAACACGGCAGAAAGCATAAAACCCTAGTGGTATTATAAGTACAATTATGAAACTGTGTACTTCTACTTTTCCTGCAGGCATCCATGCATGTAGTTTATTTATTCATTTATTCGCTCGGAACCAAAACCTTTTGGAGATTGAAAACATTCTAGTTGTGAACAGGAATGAGTTAAGATGTTTTTTTCTGGAATGCCGCAGTAGAGTGCTTTGTAACTAAGTAACCTAAAAGTGTTGTACACTGGATTTTGTAGTCTGCCTTTGGAATCGTCAGCCATTATTCTCTATGAAGAAATAGCACTACTTTTAAAAATGTGTTCTAATTTGTCATGGATTTCATGTTATCGGGCCCTGAAGTGAAGCAGGAAGACAGGAAGACACAGCTCTGTGGCACAAACCATACTTCAAAGGAAAATGGGAGAGAATTAGAATTCAGTGAAGCAAGTCGTCTCCTATGTGATACATGCAGCCCCTGCAAAACTCCAACAGCAATGTCATGACTTAAGCTGGGCTTACACTGTGCAATATTTGAGCCTCACAATTTTCACTGAGTCATAGCGAATTTGACATTTCCTTCGTGCACTGTGCGGGGGGTTGAGGAGCCGATTGACTGTTGGGATAAATTAGGACTAGTCAGAATTGCCTGGACGCACCACGCGAGGTAAAGTGGCAGCAGGCAGACACTATTACGACCGAGGGTGTAATATAATATTAATGCGTTAACAACAAGGTGACATTGGAAGTTCCGATGCAGCCAGGGAGCCATGGGTAATCAGTAATCACACAGCCCCAACTGGGGACTGTAGGATGGAGTTTCAGGCCTTTCGTTTAAGATGTATCTATTAAAGTGTCGTTGGCGGCCAGAAGTGTGTGATTTACTACTGTATCTCTGCCACTGTTGATCACATCAGTGATTTCATTTTCAGATCACATTCTTCCAACTTTATGACACGTTGTAGTTGGTAGTTTATAATTACTAGTCCTTACCCGTTGTGAGATATTTGCCCCTTGTGGCCGTGAAGGGTACTGCGCCCGGGTGCGTTTGTAATTCATTAATGTGTCAAATCGAAAAAAGGGCTTCGTTACGCCCTCCATATGCATATGGTCAATGCCTGTGGGACTGATTGGTGCAGGCAGTAAGGAGTTACGGCACTGTTTCTGAGAGACACACACACGGACACACACTCAGACATTGTTAGAATTATAGTATGATTAACTTGATGTGTGCACCATCATGCAAATAGGCTTTCAAAACAAATTGAGAAACGTCATCATCATAATCATTTTTGTTGATTCCATTTGATTCCTCTGGGCTTTCAAATGAAACTTTATTGTCAATTGTCTTTATGATTTGATTTGATAAGCAATAAAACCACATGGCTACAGCAGTTTGATGATTACAAGTCCTGAGACTACAATACAAAACACATGGCAGTAGCATATACAGTTCATACGGTACAATAACAGTGTGAGCGCCCAAGTCGGGGCTTGATAATCGGAGTGGTGTGTGTGTGTGTGTGTGTGTGTGTGTGTGTGTGTGTGTGTGTGTGTATACATAAATCGGGAGATTTGGCTTCACCATGGAACGATGTGCTCGTACAGTAGTAGTATAGTAGAGTAGTAGTGTGCTACTATCAGACCTCAAGCTTCTGTGACGGATGTATGGAGCATTGGATCAGCACTTTACACAACTCCTGACTCATGTGAACACGCACGCACTCACATGTACACGCTTATAAATCACACACACACACACACACACACACACACACACACACCTTTAAATGGGGAACTAGCAGAGCAGATGAAAGGCTTTCTGCCTGCAGAAAAGACTTGAGTAAGGCAGGAATTATGTCGCTACCAGCTCAAGGATTAAAGCCCATCATGAATATTTAGGGGAGATTTATCCCTCATTTCAAGCAAGTCACTTCTTCATGTCTAGAAAGCCTGATGGTGTAGCATCCTCTGGTAGGAATAGTGCCCATCAAAAACAGAGTTTAGAACGTGTGTGTGTGCGTGACTGCGTCTGCGTGTATTTCTTCATCACTTGTCTCGTTTAACAACAACAAAAGAACATCTGATAATTTCTAGTCAAACTGTAGGATGTTCTCTCTCTTCTCTCTCTCGAATCAAGAACTTTATCACATTGGCAAAGTGGCTCATGTGTTGTAGCATGTTTTACAAGGACTCGACAGTTCAAACCACTGGTTGTGAGCTTGTGGACCTGCTATTATTGCCGCATGATGACACATATGATATAAAATATGGTACTTGTGTGTTGTGTGGCTTTACTAATCTGCTGTCTCCCCTTTCCTCCTTTCCCTCCGTCCTTCCCCCTCTCAATTCATATATCTCTCTCTCTCTCTCTCTCTAAGTTTAAGTAGGGCAGCCTACCCCATATAGATTCTCCCAAGGGGGAGAGAGAAGAAGAATCACACGACTCTCTAGTCTCTATATAATGGTAGATACGTAGAAAAAGTGAGCTATTATAACATCAGTGTGAAATGGCAGGCAGGAAGACTCATCTTCTTCTTCTATTATAGGCAGATTTTACTTCTGAGAAGAAGAAAGCAAAGACTTCTGCTGTTCCTCTGCTCAGCCTTTTCAAAAAGCCAACAACAATTGTATTTGCTAAGTAGAGAAAGCAAGCCCTCCGTCTGAACAATACAGAAATCCTCTCCGCGGCACGGCGCACGCAGGGCCTTCTGATCTCTGGGCTGAGAGGCAACAAACCCACAGCCTTCACCCGCCGCTTCAGCCTGAATGCGGGAACCCCTTTTGGTGTTAGCATTATGTTATGCTTTAGCCATTGAAAAATAGCAGATCTACAAGCTCATAGCGCGCCACCGAGTGGCGCGCTACGAGCTTGTAGGTCTGCTATTTTTGAAAAATCTAAGAACGACTGACATAGAAACATAGCTTTTTCAGAAGACTGTCAGGATGTAGAAGACATTTTTAGAATCTGATCTCAGGTCAAAATGGGTTATAAAAGAAAAGTATTTCAAATGGGGAAAAAAGGGAAAATAAAAGCTTGAGAGAGGGTATGAGTAAAGCATCGTTTAGAGATTAGTGGAGAAATTTAGTTCAGGTTCAGTACAGAATGAGAAACCCAACACCAGGTATAAGTGTGTTAAACAGCTTTATTAGTATTATATAAGGTGCAGACAGAATGTGCTTTAAAATAGGTAGCATTTAATTATGACAGAAACGTTTGATGGATGTACAAACAGAAGAAAGTCTATTTCCACCTGGTAGTAAGCTGTGCGCGTCAGAGTACAAAACCTATTGCATTGTGTCTGTTGGAATACAACTATACTGTATGGAAAATAGGGATTAAAAAAAAAAAAGTTGACATTGTGAGTCTCGGCCGAGGAGATGCCACATTAGAAATTAATAGTTTTTTTACATCTATAGCGTTCAGCTACCCTTTAAACTTTTTGCCAGGACTGCTAGCGTTGTGTGACACAGCTTGACACACAAGGAGTATAAATTTATATCTGGCAGGACTAATAAGTTGTTAAAATGAACAAAATTTGATTATGATTATGTAGGCTACTACAATATCAACATGGAATGTGATGAAAATAAATAAATAAAGATTTACGACCGTTGTCCCATTCTGGATAAAAAAAATGATTATTTCATCTAAACGCGGTGCTAAAGTAGACAATAGTTTTGCTACGTATATTGTGACAGAAGAAAAATAAGGCAAAAAAAATCTGTTTTAACAACCTATTGGACATTCTTTAAATCAATGATTGTCAATACATTAACATTCTACAGAATACCTGTGTGACTCTCCAAGCATGTGCAAGAAGCTGAAGAAAGGTACATTATAGCTTCTAAACTATTAACAGAAGGTAAGCAGGGTGGGTTAGAGGTAGACTCGGGGGAGCTACTGTACTCTCATACATGTGTTCAGGTGGTTAAAAAGTACTCCTACTGTAAAACAAGGGTTTTGACAGACATGTATGTATACTACCGGGTGGTGTCGAGTGGTTTGCACACTCGACTCTACAGTATGTGAGTGTGCAGGGTTGGGTGTTGACAGATCAGGCTTGTGGCGGGCGATGGCAGGCTAGAGTTCAGAAACACTCAAAAGACAGGGTTGGCGATGACAGAGGGACTGTTACAGTACGCCTGTAGTGGTGTGTGTGTGTGTGTGTGTGTGTGTGCACGCGTGTGCATGTGCGTGTGTGTTTGCTTGTCTGTTCTCTCCTCAGGTACCGCCCTCCCTCCTTGATTGAACAGTATCAGAACACACTAGTAGTGGTCAATCAACTGGACAGGCCTTGAGCTGGGGGAGAGTACAGACATGGCTAGTGGGCCAATCAGCAGGGCTGTCTGTCATCTTAGACGCAACTCGCAACTCAGTAGTAGTAACTTCAATTTCTATAGAATTTGTTTGTGTTATACGTATGTGCATTAGTGTTTTATGTCTGCCGGCTTATAACTTCTTGTTTTAGACAGAATTTCGCTGTCATTCGAAACATACTCTACTCTACTGTATGTGTTTGGTGGTTCCGTTTATGTTAATACCCCATGTTTGTTAATAACTTCTTCTTTAGTTTATACATTTGTTGTCTTCACTTCCCTTTTCTCAGATGATTTTATTTTGGCGTAATCCCCACATTTTGTGGTTGTGTGCGTGTGTGTGTGTGTGTGTGTGTGTGTGTGTGTGTGTGTGTGTGTGTGTGTGTGTTTTCAGAGGGATTATGTGTGTGTGCTTGCCTTAAAGTGTGAGGCCACAACCATTTAATGATTACGTCATATGGCAGCCAAGTCTATGGACTTTAAATGTTATGTTTGAGATGTATATGTGGCCAATATAAATACATCTTGTGACTGATTTCGTTTTATACAATAATAACCCACTGCACTACAGGCACTCAGAAAACTAGCTAAGGATACAAGTTATTATTTAGTTTATATTTTTATTATGGAAAACAAACTGAACCCTTACGTACAGTAGTTGAAAACAGAATGCTATGCAGATAGCGTTTCTAAACCGAGTCACAATTGTAAGCTAGAGATCTGAACTGCAGCAACAGAGTGACAACAGGTGTGTGTGTGTGTGTGTGTGTGTGTGTGTGTGTGTGTGTGTGTGCGCGCGCGTGCGCGCGTGTGTGTGTGTGTAGCGTGCGTGCGTGTGTGTGAAACGGGGAAGAAGAAAGGTGCAGAAAAGCTGAAGCACAGCTGATTGACAGTCGCCATGGCGATGGAGGCGGGGTCTAGTCCTCTGAAGCATGGGATTGGAGAAGAGAGGAGGAGAGGAGAAAAGGAAAAGGGTGGAGGAGAGGAGAGGAAAATGTAGAAGTATACGGACATGAGAAGGAGAATAGTATCGAAGGAAGACAGGAATTAAACAACGAATAAGGGAAAATACACAAATTAGGTAACATAGAGAGAGAGAGAGAGAGAGAGATGAATCGAGTGGGGAAAGGGGAAGGACAGAGGGAAAGGAGGAAAGGGGAGACAGCAGATTAGTAAAGCCACACAACACACACGTACCATATTTTATACTTCATCATATGATCATGCGGCAATAATAGCAGGTCCACAAGCTCACAACAAATCGTAAAACTTGAAGATCTGGTATTTTCAAAATGTTTTGAACAACATTTTTGAACATTGTTCGTGACATGCCCTGAAGAAAACAGCCCGGACGACACAGTGGTTTGAACTGTCAAGTCCTTGTAAAACATGCTACAACACATGAGCCACTTTGCCAATGTGATAAAGTTCTTGATTCGTCTTGTCTATCTGGAGAGGGAGAGCTGTTGAAGTGTCAAGTGTTGACATGAATCAAGTGCACTTTGAAGCAGGTCAAGTATTTTTTAAACGATACTATTGAAATGTATCCTGCTTTACCATGCAGTAGTGTCATGCATTCATGCAGCAGCTCAACGCGCACATACAAGCACACATGCGCACGCACACACACACACACACACACCATACGTTCTCAATAGTGCGACCCAGTTACTACTTGTACATGGAGCATCCTGTCCCCGGGGTGCACGGTGAGTACAACACTGATGAATGGAACTGGTGCATCTGCATGAGGGCCAGATGCTTTAGATGACCTACGTAGCGCTACAGAGCGCGTTCCGTTATCCCATTTTGACCTGAGATCAGATTCTAAAAATGTCTTCTACATCCTGACAGTTTTCTGAAAAAGCTATGTCGTTCGTCAGTCGTTCTTCGATTTCTCAAAAATAGCGGATCTACAAGCTCATAGCGCGCCACTCGGTGGCGCGCTATGAGCTTGTAGATCTGCTATTTTTCAATAGCTAAAGCATAACAAAATGCTAACACCAAAAGGGGTTCCCGCACAAATTGGGTTATACAGTAGAGTAGATAGCCGCACTAGCACTCGCACTAGCCACGACGACCTTACGGGCATATGCATAGTAAGTAATTTATGTAATTTAGATAGCATAATATATAGACATAATAGCACAGATTATGTAGCAGTCTATAGTGTATGTATACTCGGTTTCATTATACAGATGTTCTACTGTTAGACAGATGTTAGGTTCTTCAATAGCTTGCTTCTGATCCTCGATGACTATTTCGATGTGGTTGATGTATTACCATGTGTTGTTCTTGCTTACTGTAAATCGTTCTGGATTAAGAGCCTCTGCTAAATGCCAAATTGTTATACTGCTTGGACTTTACACACACACACGACACACACACACACACACACACACACACACACACACACACACACACACACACACACA
Source organism: Protomyctophum parallelum (assembly GCF_964188405.1). Taxonomy (NCBI): domain Eukaryota; kingdom Metazoa; phylum Chordata; class Actinopteri; order Myctophiformes; family Myctophidae; genus Protomyctophum; species Protomyctophum parallelum. The sequence continues at coordinate 16,176,167 of NC_139712.1, read as the reverse complement.
CACACACACACACACTCTGAGTACTCGTTGCACAGTGCCTGATGTTGAGGGAAGGTGTGTCACATTGCGATTGAGGGCCAAGATACTATCATGTCACTAGGGTGGACTGGGGCTGTCTCACTCTCACTCACACACACTCACACACACACACTAACCATGGTAACTGTGGCATGCTACAAGAAGACAGGCGGCCAGACGGACAGATGGCCATGCAGTTCCCATGCCAGCAATCACAGACAACCGATTCCAGTGCATTACTCCCACTCCCAACCCTGATCATCTTAAAAGGTGCACAGCATGTGTTGTGATCTAACAACATGACACTAGACAGCATTACTCCTACATTCCCACATTGTGTGATACAGTATACGTCCAGAATACGTCTCACCAGTCCAGGAACAAAGGCAGCACTGAACAGAATGAGAGGACTAACATCTGCATCCCTGCTGTCATCCTTCAACACCTGGACCTGTGCTGTACGGCCACGCCGTGCTGAGCACCGGCTGGCAAGAGGACATCCTCATGCTGCTAACTGTATGAAGCCTTCTGCTTAGCAAAGCCTTCATGCCAGAGCCATGCGTGTTTGGGCTGTCAACCGTTCACTCTCCATTCAGGAAGAGCACTGTCTGTGGCTACAGCTATGCTAGTCTGACTCCAACCATGCTGTAAGTCTGTGAACAGTATGTATGCATCTCTTCTTCCCCATGCACAACCCTCTCTGACATGCATGGTACCCCCGAAAAGCTGAGAACCAGAGAGAGACTGGGGGTGTTGATGGCAGAAAGATTTAAGAATGGAAGGGGAATAATGAACATAAGATGAGGAACTATGGGTTGTGCACGCACGGACGACACGCACACGGCCACCCACACACACACACACACACACACACACACACACACACACGTTTTAGAGTAGACCCTTTCAAATTGTCCACATTTTGTGAAATACACATGGTACAATAGAAAAGCAAATAATTGGTTCTTGGGAATGTTTTGTGAATGTGTGAGTATGTACATTGTACTTCGCCATTGTGGAGTAGTATTGTGTGTAAATTGATGAGAAAAGGTTTTAAACCATCCATCTGTAGAAGAGTTTGAAACATGTAGAAAACATAATTTATGGTCTCGTATGCACTGTATGTGTATATACAGTGTAGACAGAGTGATTTACAAAAAGTACACACATACTGTAATGACTGCACGCACTAAAACGAATCCATTCACACAGTCTATTTGACTGGGGGGGCAGATCCCAGCGAGGACAGGAGGGAGGGTCTGTTCATTAGGATGTAATTAATTAACACAGCTTCTCCTCCCTGCAGTTAATTACTGGCCCTCCCTGCAGTATTAGCACACTGAACTGAACTGGAGCTGCTTCAATCCGATTAGAGTGGCCTTACAGTCTAACATTCACAATATGAACACGTAGCACAGGGCACACAAACCGAGTTACAGTAAAATCTTATTTAAGACTGGGAAGCAATCTACGTTTGACTGGGTTTGACGAATAATGTATTTTTGTCAGATAACTCATTCAAAAGGTTCGGTTTTACAAGAGCACAGCTGCATTGTGAAACTACAACAGTCCAGTTTTACACTCTAAAAGGTGCGTTCCCACAACAACACACTGTATATACAAATATTAATTTGAGAGTCACGATTACATACAAAGTCAACGCAAAGACGCCATTTGGCGTGACGTCGCGTCGAGCGACGAGAACAGTGCGAAACAAGGCGACGCAAACAAAGCGTTCTGTGTGTATAGTAAAAAGTGAGGCGACGTTCGCCTTGCACTTACCGATGCTGACCAGCACGACCAAAGTGAAGCCATTTAAGCAACTAGAAATCTATCTAATCTATCTTGCAGGAGCAAGGAACGCACCAACGCATGTCCAACACTAGCTGCCATTTTTTATAATTCACACTACTCTATGGTGGTCATGTGACCCCACCACTGATGAAGGCCAGTCATGGCCGAAACGTTGTGTCACTACTGTATATGTCGGTGTTTTAAATAAATAAAACACTGTCTGTGGAGCAGAGCTGTTGCTGTGCGGACTTCCTTTTCTTTCACACTGTATCAACTATCAACCTTTGTCCAGCACCATGCAAGGGACTCGGTGTGCGCAGCCCTCTTGTCTGAAAAGTGACCATAAGGCAAGCGGCTTTTAAAAGGTGTTATAAGCAGATTGTTATGCATTATAATAGGCAAATAAAGTGTTACGGCTAATTTGTCTGACTAGAGAGTTAACTGCGGGGGATGCTTAATGTAGAAGACTTTTCTGTCAAAACCTGACAATTCTGAAGATATGCACACGCACGCACGCACACACACACACACACACACACACACACACACACACACACACACACACACACACACAAATTCAATGATGCAGGGCTTTCTGCTAACTAAAGCGGTCAATTGGAAGCTGAGAACAAAGACAAATAAAATAAAATAAAATAAGAATGAAAGCCTGTGATTGGTGGATGAGGATGACCCTAGAGGACAGATATGGACAATTTGTGGGAAATCTCTTACCAGGCTTTTGTGCCCCCTTAGCCTTCTTCTCTCCGTTCTTCAATGTAGTGCCTGTGTGTGCACACATGCACATACAACCACATTACTAGTGCCTGTGCACACACGCACATACAACCACATTACTAGTGCCTGTGCACACACGCACATACAACCACATTACTAGTGCCTGTGCACACACGCACATACAACCACATTACTAGTGCCTGTGCACACACACACACACACACACACACACAACCACATTACTAGTGCCTATGCACACATGCACATACAACCACATTACTAGTGCCTGTGCACGACTGCACGCACGCACACACACATACAACCACAGTACTAGTGCCTGTGCACAACTGCACGCACGCACACACACACAACCACATTACTAGTGCCTGTGCACACACGCACATACAACATTACTAGTGTGCCTGTGCACACATGCACATAAAGTACAACCACATTACCAGTGCCTGTGTGTGTGCACACACACACACATACAACCACATTACTAGTGCCTCATGCCCACATTACTATCACTCGCAGTCACAGCTAATGGCTAGCCTACATATGAACACACACACACACACACACACACACACACACACACACACACACACACACACACACACACACACACACACACACACACACACACACACACACACACACGACTCATAAATAATACTGACAAATTACAATAGAAAACGTTCCGCTTGGTCAACATGCTCAACACCATCACAGCCACATGTCATGCACCGCAAACAATTGATGAGCGACACCGTCGTCACCAAACACACACTGACAGCCACACGTTGCCGACAACGAGCGGCAACAATAAAAAACCTCAGTGTTTGTCCACGTCGTCTAACTACATGTAATGCACACCGTCACCGTCTGTCTCACATTTGATCAATGCTGTGCCGCCTGTCCTCCCGATACACGGTCCTGAAAGCGGCTGTCAGTGACAGTTGTGTGTCCCCCCCCCCCCCCAACACACACACACACACACACACACACACACACACACACACACACACACACCTGTCTTTCTGGGGTGAGTCATTCTCAATTCACCAACAACAACAGACCATATACATATCGACGACTTTCAGCTTTCAATTATCATCAATTATAATCATTTTTTAAATCAATCACTTTACCCATTTAACTAACCCTAACCTACCTACGGAACGCATTACATAGTCACTGTGGGGACGCGTTCCTTTTTGAGCGGTGCCAAACCGCTCTATTGAGTGACCGAGTGTGTACGTGTATGTCTGAGTATGACCCATTGACCCCTGCAACTCATCGGGGACGCATTCAGGATGTACGCACGCATGCACGCACGCACACACGCACACACACACAAAATAAGATAAATAATATGCACATTCTGTTTCTATTTTAATAATCTTCTCTTTATTACCAAGACATCCCTTTACACTACATTTTAATAGGGCCTTATACAGTACAGAGGGAACTTTTAATTGTGTACCGTCACTGTAAAAGGGTAATGTATACATCATCGTACGGCGGTGTCACGCACCAATCTACAAGCTCACACCGCGTCTGTGTTGCACATTGACTACGTCACGTATTATGTGAGACTATTCAATCTATCCGCGGGAGATACAGATTTTCCCAAACGTATTATTATGAATTGGATTAATAACTTATGGCAACGTCTTACCGTGCTTGGGCAGCAAGCACGGTAAGCACGACATGCGCTGGGTGGAAGAGCAGGATGGTTGTTCCGCTGCAGCAGCTGACGGCTCCCGTGTTGTTTCGACTCAAAGGTATCGCATTTGGGGTTTAATACAATGCATTATGGACAGATGTCTATGCATTGTCGAAATGCTTCCTTTCGTGCATGCAACAACTGTGGTAGGTTACATTATTGCATTTAGCTCACCCTTTTTTTTTATGTTACCAAACTTTTCACCCGTTCCACCATACTTCCACGGCAAACGATGACGAACCACGCAACCACCCGTCACGTCCCAGCCCCCTTTATAGAGAGCGGCCCATGACGGCAGCCACTGCGGCTATACCCGATAACAGGCTCCACAAGCCTTATTGATACTCTGGTCTCTATAAATGCCGAACCGGGTTTGTAATGGACCCGATTTTCGGGCTCCATCCCTAGTTATTACGCTCGACACTTTCCGCTTGGTGCCGTCAACACAGCCCACCAGCTCAAGTTCGACTTCATAACAAGATTTGAGGACTTTCAGAATTATGCACAGAATTATGCACAATTATGAACTGGATTAAGCTCTAATAGACTGGCTGAATATTACTGACTGGACTTTGATTGAGTTGTGCAGAGCTGCAGAAACCACAGCACCGGCTTATGTGGTTAGTAGTGGTGTGGACTGTGGACAAACCCACCAGTTGAGGGGTCTGAAGTTCATCACCCTCCCACAATGTTAATGTCATTGAAAGATGACACATGTAGAACGGTCTCTGCCCCTCCTGCAGTCATTTGACAACCGATCACTCAGAGTCGTGTGAAACTTACAAGTTCATTCATGCAACCGCCAGATAGAGCTCAGCAAAGGAAACAGGGCCTAAACCAGTGGTTCCCAAAGTGGGGTCCACTTTAACGGGTTGAAAATCACTGCTAGAGCCATAAAAATCTTATCTTATTGGGCTCCCTGGCATATCTCTTCAAATGGGGGTCCGCGGGCTATTTAGTGTCAATTGGGGGTACTTGACATGAAAAAGTTTGGGAACCACTGGCCTAAACCCCGTACGCATTTACACCTCTAAAGACATGCAAGTTAGACTGAAATTTCCCTATAGGTGTGATGTGAGTCTGTGTGTTAGTACTGCGTTACGCACGCTGCAATGGACTGACTCACTGGTGTCCCATTTTCTGGTTCTGCATTTAATTTGGATCATGGAATACAGATAAAAATAAACAAATCTGACACGCAGAAAAGGTTAAAATCTTGTCATGCCTTAGCTTGGCCACTGGCTCCCGGTCGCTGCCCGCACAGAATACAAAACTCTGATGCTGGCATTCAAAGCAACCAAAGGTATGGTTCCCCCATATCTTGCAAGTATGATTGAACCCTACAAACCCTCCCGCGCACTCAGATCAGCCAATGCAGGGAAGCTGGAAGTACCCTCACTAAAAACGCTGGGACAACGCTCCACACGTCCCAAACTCTTCTCCCTTCTAGCTCCAAAACTGTGGAATGCACTTCCCATTGCAGTCAGAACTGCAGCATCACTCCCAATCTTCTGCCGTAGTCTGAAAACCCACCTTTTCAGACTCCATCATGGCCCATAGCACTTACCCCACCCCCTTAGATAGCATTTCTGCAGACTTAGATAGCATTTGATACAGACTTATAGCATGTTATGTAGACAGCACCTGAGCACTATAATTGCATTGTATATAGTCATAGCACGCCATAGTATATATGTATAGCATAGTAGTATATATGTATAGTTTATATGTATAGTTTAATTATATAGATATTCCACTGTTACTTTCTTAGCTTACGCATGTTTCATGATAAATGCTTTTATGTGATGTATTCCCATGCTTTTTGTTCTGCTTAATGTAAGTCGCTCTGGATTAAGAGCGTCTGCTAAATGCCTAAATTGTAAATTGTAGCTTACAATAAAGGCTTTTTTCACCTCACTGGAACAGAGTACCTTGGATCCTCTTCTTTATTTTCATGATTTAACCTCGCTAACGAGCACCTGTATTCTGTTCAACAAACAAAGGAGGACCACAGCAGCACTCCCTTCCTCTATTCAACGTTTGTAAAATCTTGTATTCTCAAAAAAATATTCACTTCCATTTTTCGTCATCTTTCTTGTTCCCTGCCGTTTCCTCGACAACCAGTCGGAAGGCAGGCAGGCAGGAGGTTTGATGAGATTAACTAACTGACTCATAGAAGGTCAAGCTCATTACGATCGATGACTCAGTTTAACTCCCTCTCACACCTACTGTTCATCTCCCTTATTCTATCCATCTATCTAGGTGTCGGCTTGTATTATTCTCCCTTTCTCCCTCGCCTTCAGTCACTCGTTCGACTATAACACACACACGCACACACACACACACACACACACACACACACACACAGACACAGACACAGACACAGACACACACACAGATCCCTCTCACCTGCCCTGGTGTTTGTGTCATTGTCCAGTAGAGGGGTGTAGTCCGTTTTCCCCACGGTCTCTCCCACCTTGTCGTCGAAGGGCTCTGCCTCCAGGTCAGCGATAAAGTCCCTCTGCACCAGAGCCTCTGGTCCCGGTGACGGAGCTCCGTCTGTCAGCGCGTCGCTCAGACTCAGGTCCAACTCTGCCATGGCTGCGAAGAGCAAAGAAAGACACGAGAATTATTACAGCAGTGGTTCCCAAACTTTTTTTAGCTTGAATCTCGACTCTCAAGACCCAAGAGAGAATTTAGACGTTTGCCCACGACCCAAACTAGCTTGTAGATCAGATATTTTCACTAGGCCTACTTCTTTTCTCTTTTTTTTTCATGGAATTTCTTATTTGTTTGTTTAAAACGTATTTATAAGGAAGCATGAGTTCAAGTCTGTTGCTCTCCCCATGTCCCCCATATATGGGGACTAGGTTGGCAGAGGGTGTGTAGAGCCCAGGATCACATTAGATAATTGACACAGGGGTGAAAAATGGGTTACAAAAAAATAAATAAATAAACATATTTATAATTTAGGGTATTACAGAGCTTGATCACATCTCAACAAATGTATATGAATGTACTATAGGCCTATGTACCGGAATATGCATTGGGGAAAATGCACAAGATCCAGGGGAGATTATTTTGAAGGGGTACCGCACATAATAATGATGTACAGACAATAGACATTACTGTTTAAAATAAACAAAGTCTTTAAAACGTATTTAATTGATCAGCCCTCGGAATAGAAGAATCTCTCTCTGCTCCACAGAAAGTTCCCTATGAAAGTGGCAAGAAGATTGTGAATGATGGAGGGAGAGAGAGAGAGAGAGAGAGAGAGAGAGAGAGAGAGAGGTGGCAGGGTAGTACACAGTAGGAGGTGACAGACTAAAGTGTTACTAAAAGGTTGATAATTCATATCCACATACACACAGTGAGGGAGGTCTGGCAAGAGAGAGAGAGAGATGGAGAGAAGAGGACGAGAGTGTGACAGACAGAGGAGAAGGGGGGAGGGGTTTGGTGTGTTGGTGGGGGGGGGGGGGTAGTTCACTGTTCACTCTACTACACACTAGTACCTGCACAATGTAACACCTCTCCTTTTACACAGCTTCCACAGTCCACAAGCCACAACTATAGCTACAGACTAAATTAAATACCAATGTTCACCACAGGGGGGCACAGTTTGTCCTAGGCCTTCTGCTACATTAGTCAAAATGTATGCGCGCGCACACACACACACACACACACACACACACACACACACACACACACACACACACACACACACACACACTTTACAATTTAGGCATTTAGCAGACGCTCTTAATCCAGAGCGATTTACACACACACACACACACCCTAGGCCTAGGGGTTAATCAGACAAATCGATTTAGTTGATTATCATTTTTTAAACTCCAGTTGATTTGTTTTGCATAGATGCGTTGATAAAACATAATAACAAATTGCTTCTCGATGAAGAAAAGGAACTGAAAATAATGTATATTTTAAGTCATACGGTATATAATCTTGTTCTCCCCGCATCCTTTTCTCAATTTCTGTCGACAGAACAAAGCAGACATTTTGGCTCTTGATAAAATCTTGCAGCAATGTACTACAATTAAATGTGTGTGAACTGGCTCTCTCTGCCTTAACACAAAGGATACACCACTTACATTAACCAACGAACAAAAATTGGCAGTCTTTTATGGCCGGAGTTACTTCAGTTTGACATCATGGCGTCATGCACACAGCGGCATAAGCTGTGATTGGTCTACTTTTGAGAGGATATAGTATACATCAAGTAATATATACTGTAGGCTACATACAGACAGACACCAAGGAAAAGCCGTGTACCACACGGATTAATTTACTTAGTGGGATAATGAAGATCTAAGACTACATAAACAAACAGACTGAATTACATTTTTAAGTTCCAGATTGACATCTCCTGCAGACCTAGTCCACTCTCTTGTGTAGGAATCCAAACAATGCACCATACTGCCATCTGCTGGCCTGTGGGAAGTATTTAAGAGGCAAAAGAAGAGATGGCTGCAGTAGAATTCATCTTTTGTTCACACCGCTGGTTACCTCTTCTTAACCTCACAGCTATCCCACGGGAAATGAATTAACTGCTGCTTATCTTTGACTTTAGTCATGGAGAAGAGATACATCTTGTTCAAATATACTGCTACTAGCGTTCTATTGGACAATCTAACATAATAACTTGGGATTATCTTACAATCAGATGGCTCTGATGATTACCCCTGCCAATCAACCAATCCAGTTGTTCATGACTTAGTAGTCAGCGAGCCACTCCGTTTGACAGCCAGAGAGACATGCGGTTAATGAGTCAGTTAGCAATGTCCGTCAGGCAATCGTCCAGGCCAGGGACATACAGTAGTCAGTCAGCCTGCCAATAAGTAAGGTAGACGGCAGTAAAACGAAGGTTTACATTTTAAGCAGTCTAAAGATATGTTATGTACTCTACAGTACGGGGTTGTATAATTCACTCTAAGCAGAGCTCCTTAGCGGTGAACAGTTAACCCATTTAGGCCTGACGTCGAAGTAAAAAAAAAATCTTCTAAATTCTGACAGTTTCTTGAAATTCCTGTTTCTGTATCAGTGGTGCTCAATATTTCATGTCAAGGATCCCCCAAACATGATATGAAATTGGCCGCCGACCCCCCCCATCTGAAAATTCTGGGAACCCCTCAGAAGCAAAGATTTGAGTCCAAAACGAAAGAATACATATTCAAAGATTTGTGCCACATTTAAAAAAAGTGTCAAAAATAGCAGACCTAGTACAAGCTCATAACATAATGTTTAAAACACCAAAAGGGGTTTCCGCCCAAAATGGGTTAAGTCATCGCTGAACCGGGTCAAAACTCAATAGGCCCTTCTATACAGTCAGTAGGGAGGCTTATAAATAAACTATAAGCGGCCCAGCGTACATATTACATGGCTGTTAGTCAGTGTATCTGTGGTGTGTAAATGATTCCCCTGTGTGTGTAACATGCCAGGGTGTGTCACAGCACAGGAAGACTGCTGCCTACCGCCTCCGCCACAAAGCCACGCTGGTCAGAAAAAACACTGCCCCACTTTCCATATTTAAACCCACATCGTACTGTGTGTGTGTGTGTGTGTGTGTGTGTGTGTGTGTGTGTTAGGGTCACTGTCTGGGACATAATATGTCCCAGACAGTATAAATACAAATTACTTTTTGCCATTTAGGGTTCGTATTCGTAAACAAAAAATCTGATATGACAAATAACTTAAATATACAAAAACATGAATGGTTTATTTCGATTCAGTTAGACTATTAAATTAAAATGACAAAACATTTATTTTTTATCCTTTTACTTTTGACATGACATACTTCTTAATTATTGAATGGAGCTTCTTTATTTATATTAATTTTTTTAAATGTACAGTAGGAAAAGTTATTCAGTTTTTTACTCGAGTCGTGACCCATGCAAATTGGTCCGTGACCCACCAAAGGGTCCAGACCCACAACACAAAGTTCACAACACAAAGCCGTTAAAGCTAGCTCATATATCTAATGGACTCTAACATATGGTGCCAAATGGTGGACAAAGGTTCAGTGAGATGAGCCGCACAGAAACTCGACGCGCGTCTCACGTGATCGGCCGTAGCCAATCGGAAGAAGGAAACACAGCCGTCCACTTCCAGATTCTGCGCCGGTTTAAAACCCCTTGTTTCTTGGAATGTAGGATGCATCCGCGGTGATTGAACAGAACGTGGACGTTCTGGGGATCATTTCTGATGTTATGCTGCGTCGCAGACAGTTACAATATTAACAATTCTGAAGAGAAATACACTTCAGTAGACGGACATACTTAGTAATGGCAGATTTGAGAAACGGAAACGGCAAAAGCTGGGTTGAAAATGCAGAGGTGAAGTGATTGGCATCAGAGCACAGGCACAACACAGGCATAAACGTCTGCATAACCCGCGTATATGTCACTGACTTGGCAACCTGAACTGGGTACAAAAATGTGAGCAAATGTGAGCAGATTGTATATATATAGATATTAGGCCATGGACTGAGCTAGTGTATAGTGAAGTGTTGAGAGAATGAAAATCAGTGCTGGGTGAGGACGGAGTTGAAATTGTGATGAAAGCAGATTTGGTGTGTCCACTCGGAAACAATCTTGCTTCAACAAAGGAAGGAAATCCAGGGAAAAGGCTGTTTCTATTGTTTGTCCTGGCCGGCAAAATGTTCTTTTGTAAAGGTGTGGTGTGGGTGCTGTGTGTGTGTGTGTGTGTGTGTGTGTGTGTGTGTGTGTGTGTGTGTGTGTGTGTGTGTGTGTGTGTGTGTGAGAGAGTCATAGAATACTTGGTTGAGTGATTTTGAAAGAATGTGTATCCGCCTGTGTGTGTGACTGTGTGTGTGTGTGTGTGTGTGTGTGTGTGTGTGTGTGTGTGTGTGTGTGTGTCTGTGTGTGTGTGTGTCTGTGTGTGTGTGTGTGTGTGTGTGTGTGTGTGTGGGTCTGTGTGTCTGTGTGTCTGTGTGCGTGCGATATGTCCTCTGGCTGCGTTAAAGCAGCAGTGTAGGTTAAGCCAGTTTAATCCGCTTCAACACACCACTTTTGTATATAAACAAACAGAGGCCATGATGTGACATAGACTCACTCACACAGACCCACAGAGAGGGATGTGAATGAGAGGCCATGATGTGACATAGACTCACTCACACAGACCCACAGAGAGGAGGGATGTGAATGAAAGGCCATGATGTGACATAGACTCACTCACACAGACCCACAGTAAGAGAGGGATATGAATGAGACAGCAGGACTACTGATTGCACCCAAAAGTGATCCATTGCCATTTACACTTTCTCTGCTTCCCAGACTTGGCCCTGGTGGGACCACACACACAACTGCTGCTTTTTCTATCTGTTCAGGAAGAGAACTGCGTTGACCTTCCTCCTACAGTAGTCTCCTACAAAGCCATGTAAGTAAGGTGGGCGTATGACTGACACTTTATTAAACCAATGAAAGTTAACCTAATAGTGTGGTACGAGGTGTATTTCCGTAGGACTTTTTTGCTTTTTTGGCTTTCATAGGGTCCAAACTGTCAGAAAATGATGGGGTTCAAATTTTCCCGACCGCCACCCCTTATTTGGGGGGTCATACATTTTGGGACCCCCCATAATAGTACACCAGACAATTAATGTCCGATTTTCATAATATTAGGGTTGTTTTATAGGTTTTTAAATATTCTGAGTTGATTTCTTACACTTTGAAAGTAGCCAGAATAATCTTTTCTGACTTTTGGTTGGGGTCTTTCTTCACCCGGGGCCCCCCGGACTCATCTCAGTACTCATTACATTCCTCGCTCTGCTCCTGTTCCAGAACAATGTCAAATTAGATAATAATTTAAGCATTACAAGTTTACAAAAATGAGTAGTAGTTAATACCAGGGGTCTTCCACAGCACCCATATATGTGATTTGCAAGTATTTCGAATATTATTAGAATATCTTGCGTTTACTGGCATCAGTCGAGCATATTTAAGGAGATCACGAGCAAAGAAATACTTGATGAGTTCCTCTAAGGATGACAAGTAGCCCTCCCAGTCACCTGACCGACGGCGACAACAGAAAGACAAAGAGAAAAGAGAAAGACAGCAGCAGCCTGGCTGATCTTGGCTGATCTTTATTTAGCAGCAATATTTGCTACACTTTGAGGCACCTTACTTTGAAAATAGCTGATCTACAAGCTCAAACTACAACCTTGTAGATCAGCTATTGTTGGCTAAAGTTCTCCTTGGAAAAGGGATGCTATGGTTCAAGTGGTTTAATGTAAAAAAAGAAAAAAGTTCCTATCCCACAATGATTTGGTGGGCCCCTGTATAGTAACTCTGAGGACCCCCTAGGGGTCATGGGCCCCCTGTGGAAGACCCCTGGTATTGGCTACTACTATTTTTTTTTATATCAGAGCCCAGCTACAAATACTTGTATGCTTAATTTATGATCTAATTTGACAATAGTCTGGAGCAGGAGCAGAGCAAGGAATGTAATGAGAACTGGGATAGGCCCAGGGGTCAGTCCGGGAGGTCCCAGGTGAGGAAACACCCCTACCAAAAGTCAAAAAAGATCATTTTGACCACTTTAAAAGTTTAAGAAATCAACTCAGAATGTTTTAAAACATACTAAACAATTCTAATATTATGAAAATCGGACATTAACTGGCTGGCATACTGTTCTTGGAGGTCCCAAATAGATGACCCCCCCAGAAACGGGGTGGGGGTCAGGAAAATTTTAACCCCATCATTTTCTCATAGTTTGGACCCTATAGAACCAAGATCTGCAAAAAAAATCTATTTTAGCACAAAAATCCTACGGGAGCTGTTTTTTTGACGCCTCGTACCACACTATAAATGTAGAAGAAGAAAAAAAAGTATTTCTTTGAAGAAGGCCTGAGCTACGGTTCACAGGCTACAGTTAACCCATTTTGGGGCGGGAACCCCTTTTGGTGTTAGCATTATGTTATGCTTTAACTATTGAAAAATAGGTCTGCGAAGAACGACTGATAGGACTAAGGATGTAGAGGACATTTTTAGAATCTGATCTCAGGTCAAAATGTGTTTGCGTTTGTGTCGCATTCGAACCCTGGTTAAGGTCAACTAGCTTTGTGAATCTAAGTGCTCAGGCTTCAATGGGGTTTCCAATAGCGGTTTAGCAGGAGTTTCTAGCTCAGCGTTTCATCCCCTCAACTTGTTCAGGCCCTATAGGAGATTTGCTGGGATTGAAGCATCATGACCGCCTGTTTAGTTATGCATTAAGAAGCATTCAACACTCAACAGGCAGTAGTTCAGACACAAAAACTGTCTGGTTTAGAGACAACAGCCTCCATTTTTGTCACAGCTAAACCCCTTATCCCTAAACTTCAATTTTGCTAAACATTTTTGAATAGTTAAAATGGCCAGTCTACAAGCTCACAACGTGTCAATGTAGATTGTTGTATTGTAGATAGTTGAACTATTCAAAAATGTTTTTCAAAATAGTAAAAAAGGGAAAGACGTTTAGGGATAAGGGGTTTAGCTGTGACGAAAATGGAGCCTGTTGTCTCTAAACATGTCTCTAATGCAGCTTTTTGCTTCTACGGGCCGTCGGCATGGAACAAGCTCCCACTGTACCTTCGTCAGGCAGCCTCTGTAGACATTTTTAAAGCTCAGCTCAAGACCCACTTCTACAACATTGCTTTTAATTGATCTTTTATTTTTATTTTTTGTTATTCATGTCCTCACTGTATTGCATTACTGCTTGTTTTTTTTTACGGCGTTGCCTTGCATTTCTTTTATTCTCCATTGTTCTGTAAAGCACTTTGAGCTGCATTTCATGTCATGAAAGGTGCTATACAAATAAAGTTTTATTATTATTATTATTATTATTATCTATACCTGTCCTTTGGATACATGCTTTAATGTGATAGGGTAAAGGTCAAAGTAAATGACAACCCTTTCAATCAGAGGTGATGATGTGTTGAGTTTATGTGTTAGTTGATAGTGAAAGACAGTGGACATAAAACAATGCTTGCTTCATGGAGCATTCTATACATTGCTGTCAACAAGGATCCACCAAGACCTCTGATACACCTTGACTTCAAAGTATTAAGACAATGGCATGAGGAGAAGAAACCATGTCAGGTAACGTGTCGAAAGGTATCATGTTCACGTGGCAGGTGTGTACTGGGCGAGTGAGAACGAGAAAGAGAGAAAGGAAGATGAAAAGTGAGAGATGGAGAAAACAGAGATTAAAATAGGGTGCATTTTGCATCCCAAAACGCAGTTTATAGTTAAGGGATGCAATAAAACAAGGACCTCTGCACCCACAGGATGTAATACTGTACTCAGCATGTATGTACAGTAAAAGATTATACACACACTAGCTTTGGTTATAATAATTTTCTTCTAGTTTTTTCTACATGAATATAACCACATTATATAACCATATAAAATGAAATGGGAGTTAAATGCTGCAATTTCTAAAAATGACAAAATATGACTCTTAACGTTGCTGAAGTGGGACACATCAAATGTCCCGTGGACTCATCTAAAAGACCATCCCTGCATCCCGGGACTCATTACATTGAAAACCTATTTACATCACTGAGAAAATGAAAAAGATAGAAATAATGAGAGTGAGTGAGCAAGCGAGCGAGCGAGCGAGCGTGCGTGTGTGTATGTGTGTGAGATATACTGTACAGACAGAGAGCGAGAGAGAGATCTAAGGGGACTGTGTGTTACTGCTCAGTGCTCACTTAACCTTGGCAGAACAGAAGAACAACATGCTCCTATTAGCCGAGGAGCCACTGCCAAAGGCCGAAAAGCTCAAGGAATAGGGTTTAACCTGTGATCATGCCGGAAACATCGCGAAATAAAAGTTATGGACATTTTTGTATAACACACCATAGACAACCAATGTAAGGCAACATTTTCCAAATTTCCCCATGCTTTAAGTAGCATGTGACAATTGTGTCAAACTAGGGGGTTTTCATGATTCTGAATCCATCCAAGTAGTAGTTTTGCACGAAAAACACTCCTTGGCCTAAAAACAGCCATAACTGTCATCACAAATATGATGAGGTCAGCACAAATGTGGCTAATGTGGCTTTCGTGCTAAACCAATACTTGGAATAGATTCAGAATCCAGCCGGCTATGGCTGTTTTTAGGCCAAGGAGTGTTGAAAACCCCCTAGTTTGACATGTCACAATTGTCACAAGCTACTTAAAGCATGATATGATGAAATTTGGGAAATGTTGTCCGATATTGGTTGTCTATGGTGTGGTATACAAAAATGGCCATAACTTTTTTTTCACAATGTTTCCGGCAGAGCAGGCCTCTCATTCTGTGGAGTGGACCTTAATGACCAGGCTATATAGAGGATGTCAGTGTTACATAACACACGAGAACTGACCCTAGAACTCACTGGGTTCATTCACAAACCTTATCCTCCCTGCTTCTTGAACAGGGAAGGACGAAAAGACTCACATCTGAACTCGTTTCTGCCGTCTTTTCGTCTTCAACCACGAGAAAGACCGTCCTAAGGGGACCCAAGCGTCTTTCTTGGATGCGAAATAAATTTCAAGTGTTTTTGCTGCTGTTAATCCCCACTTAGTTGTTTTTCACAGCTCTAATCCAATAATCACAAGAAAAACATCTCCCACGGTACAATGTCAGTGAGCTAATGAGGAGTAGGGGAGGCAGACATCGCCTTAAGGTCAAAGGTTGACTGGTTGAGTAGAAGAACGTTTAATCCAGCTGTGAAGCAATGAGACAGATGGCTGGCGTTGCATCTACGCTGTCACCATACCCCTGACTCAGCAAGGCACGGATTGAACACAATAATGCTCCAAGGGTATTACAAGTCAACGTAGCGTCGGGGTTGTAAGAATGGCTATGTCTGTCCGTCGGGCAGTCTTTCCATCCGCTTTGGTAAGATAGCTTCACTGGCTAGAATGCGATATGCAATTATACTGTGCACTTTCTTGCTCCCCAGAGGATGATACAGTTGAATGAGTTGATGATAGTTACTTGGTTGGTTTCTTAGGTCAACATTTCCACTCGCACACAAAACGTCTCGGATTGCCATGAACTCTCTGAGCCCACTCTGTATTCATCCTGGAGGATGAACCCTAATCGGAGATGCTAGCTTCAGCTAGTCTTCAGCTAGCCTAGTAGTACTATACACTAGCACAGGGATAGGCAACCTGCGGCTCTTATAGGCCCTCTCCCGTGGCTCCCAGTTGCTATACGGCAAAGACATTTAATCATAATTTATTATTGAATTTGTAGTAGGCATAAAGTTATTCTTTCATTTTGATATTGCAAAACAATGTTGCCTATATACACCAGATCAAAATAATAATCAAATTTAATCAAGGAAAATAGAATAGAAGAATGTATTAATAATGATAAGACATCTTTGTTTGTTTTCATCATCAATGCTATGCTGGCTTACTGGTACAGTATACTTGATATGCTTTGAGAAATTAGCAAACAATAAAATGTAATATTATTGAAAGACCAGAAAAATCCCAAATAATTAAAGTTTGCTTTATTAAAGCAAACCTATTTTGCGGCCCCAGATAGAATTGTAATATGTTTTTGGCCCAAAAATGGCTCTTCTGATAATACAGGTTGCCTACCCCTGTACTAGCAGAACGTGGTGGTACCATCAGAAGACTTATGGCACTCTGTCATATGCTGTAGCTATAGCTAATATATACGGCATACACCGCCTATATTATACGAGTATCTGTCTTTATCCAGGAGAATCATTTGACCATACAACACCTCTCCAGAGCAACATTAGTGACTTCCTCCTGGGGGATTCCGAGACGTTCCAAGGCCAGTGAGTCAATGTATTTCCTCCACTGCGCCTTGGTCTGCCCCGGGGTCTCCTCCCAGTGGGACGTGCGTCGAGGACCTCCCTATAGGGAGGTGCCCGAAAGGCATCCTAACCAGATGCCCGAACCACCTCAGCTGGCTCCTTTCCAGGTGAAGGAGCAGCGGTTCTACTCCGAGTCTCTCTCGTGTGACTGAACTTCTCACCTTATCTCTCAGGGCCAGCCACCCGTAGAAGAAAACTCATTTCAGCCGCTTGTATTGAATGTATTCGCGACCTTATTCTTTCGGTCATGACCCACACTTCATGACCATAGGTGAGACCGTGAGAGTAGGAACGAAGATTGCTCGGTACAGCGACTGCAATACCGCCCCTGCCGCTCAGATTCTCCGGCTGATATCTGTCTTTATCCAGGAGAATAATTTAAAACAACATGGTCCAGAGACTCCAGAGCTTGTTGTAACAAGGCTAAGAATCTCAGAAGGAAGAGAGGACACTGGAGCAGCACAGAAATGTTATGCCTTTAAGCCTTTTATTGGATGCCAATATAAAAAAACGACTAACGTTTCGACCTTGCGGTCTTCGTCTCGCCTATACGCAGAGCTTTGAAGAACTACACTACTGTGTAGGGAACTCAATTATAGTCGAGACTGCAGGAACTCAAAAACAGGCATTTCTCAGTGTCAATATTTGCCTGTCTGCAATTAACCCTGACCCCAGTGTGGAGCTGCAGAGTCCACTGTCCCAAGGTCAGAGTGGTCGTAAAACATCTGCAGCACGACCAGTCTAACATCCGCTTGGCAGTGGTGGAAAGTAACTAAGTAGATTTACTTAAGTACTGTGCTAACTGCTAAGTACAACTTTGGGGTATTTCCAATCATTTTACTCTGATTAAAATATTGTATTTTTACTATACTACATTTACTTAATGAAAACTTTAGTTACTTTACTTTAATCTACTTACTTTTGATTATCATTATTACAAAACATACATTAACCACTTCAGCCCTTTAATACATTTCAGCCATTTGAAAATAGGTGATCTACAAGCTCTCAATGCGTTGCATTGTGACATGAAATGAGACATTTTGCATAATTAGTACTCCTTACTTTTGGTACCATTTTGATGCCAACACTTTTGTACTTTTACTCAAGTACATTTTTAATTCAAGACATTAACTTGTAACGGAGTATATTCTATATTGCAATATTGGTACTTTTACTTAAGTAAAACATTTGAGTACTTCTTCCACCACTGAATAGCAGCATGATTATGTCACATGGTCAGTCCGCCGACCTCATAGGCGTCTGATGAGCAATGAGGCTAGAGCTCGTACAGTACATACAGTACATGGTCTTCCTCAAGAGGAATGTTCATTGGTGCATTTTTCCCAGCATCCCCAATGTTCCCATAGAAGAGGAGAGGAGACAGAACAGAACTGACTTGACCTTCTTACATGTGAAAGAAAGAACAAAAGCTAACATAAGCCGTTTATTACAATGGCGGTCTGCGAGCGGGGAAAAGTGACTGAAAACTACCAATTCCGACTGGCGCAGCTAACTAACCTCTATGGCCACACGGTGGCAGTTAACTTGTTTGACCTCCAGGGGCCGGTTCCCTTCAACTAGCTGGGAATAAAGGACTCGTTTTGGTAGTCGAGAGTAGGCATTTGGATAACAGGACCAGTCCATCCGAGCTGGTTTTGGGCAATGGTGGCAGTAAATGGTGGGAATGTCAGCCTCCTCCAGGAGGCTATAGTGTCGGTGCGTCGATCCTTGAGGCTAATGCAGAGGATTTGTTTTGGAGGCATCTGATCTTAGATGGTATGCCTCAAGTGCTTTTAAGTGCCTGCTGTATGTGGTCCAGGCTTCTGATCCATAAACAAGAGTGGGGAGCACCACTGCTTTATAGACCAAGATTCTGGTCTTTACTTGGAGGTCACGGTTTTCAAAGACGCTTATTCTTGGCCTTGAGAAAAGCCCCACTGGCACAGCTGAGGGCGCTAGGGGTGCAACGGTTTTCGGTTTAAAACCGAAACCGTTCGGTACGGCATGCACGGTTCAATACGCTCTAATGAACCGCGCTATTTCGGTTTGCATTAATTAATTTCTTACAGCTGCGAAGAATGTATTTCTCGGTCACACACCGGCCTACTTAGAAGTCTAGCACTCTATCGGTCACACACCGTCCTACTAAGAAGTCTAGCACTCTTTCGGTCACAGAAGTCTAGCACTCTGTCGGCCCACCCCCTATCCCCCCCACAGACACACACACACACACACACACACACACACACACAGAGAGAGAGAGACGGCATGATGAGGAGAATCCAGCCCTCGTCTTTAAACAACTTCTTGAAAAGACCTCTCTGTGGAATAATTATTGATCGTCATACACAGAGACACACACACAGCGGAGTAACCTCGAATGAACAGGCTTCTAAGCACGCATCTTTTTAAGTTTGTTCAGATCTGCTTCTGCATCTGCACTCGCTGTTTGAGTGCTAAAAGGGAGAGAGAGAGCAAAAACAACTCGTTGTTTTTTCGGAGCAGGAGAAGAATATTCCGTCTGAAAAGTCCCAACAAAATACTCCTGTCCAATCCATGACTGTAGATAGAAACCCTTCTTCTAATAATATAAGCATAATATCGCATGCAGAGATCTTTATTGTAAACTTTTGTAAATGTTTCTGTGCGACACGGCACTCTGCTGTGAATTCCTCCCCTCTCTCCCCCACGAGTCTGCACCACGTGTGAGTGCATAGGTGCATTATTTTTCCCTTGAACATAATATTGATGAGGCACATTAAAATAGCAATATAAGGTTTTTTCCCCCCTTTAAAATAATGAAAAGGCAGAAATGCCTAATAAAATAATATATGCTAAAAAAAGAATAAAAGAAAATGCTATAAATAAACTTTTTTGATGCAAGCCAGTCCCTGGACTTATGTGTGTGGGTATGAGCATGAAAGCAGCATGGTTGTTTTTCCACCTGTACCTGCAACCTAACACACACACAAACACACGCACATATTGACTGTATATATGATGATTTTGTGTGTGCCAGGAGGCTACAGTACAGTACAGTAGAGGGTACAGTAGAGGGACCGGCACACAGAACTCTGTCATTTCTCAGCCGTTTCGGACACGGGGCGGCATTTCGGAACCGGCCCGGCACCCTGGGCGCGTTCCTGCCCCCCCCCCCCCCCCCCCCCCCCCCCGGGAACCCCCACACAGAGTTGCACCACTCACTTCACAAATGTGTGATTTTTTTATTTTACTGTACCGAAACCGAACCGAAACCGTGGCCCCCATACCGAGGTTCGAACCGAACCGTGGTCTAACTGAACCGTTGCACCCCTAGACGGCGCTGGGGTGTATTTCATCGTCACACGCACACCCGGTATAGGCTATTTTACGCCAGTAACAGAAATTATTTCTATAAATTGTAATCTCAAACAGAGCAGGGTTGCCCAGACCATTTCCTAAAATATAAAGTGGAAAAACTCCCTCTCTTGACTGGGCTGTATGGAAGCTAGCCCACTGTGTGGACTGTGGAAACTAACCTGTGAACTTGAAGTCACCTTCTTACAGCAGTGCTTGATTGGTCCATCTCAACCACTCTCTGTGTGCGTGAGTGCGTGCGTGCGTGCGAGAGAGAGAGAGAGAGAGAGAGAGAGAGAGAGAGACACACAGAAGAGGAGAGGTGGCTGACATACAGTCCAATGTATCTTTTGGGTCATGGCCCATATGACTCATGGGCTACAAAGTTTGGGAACTGACACTGACATGATGGACATTTTATTGCACAGCCTCCCTCAGTTGAACCTGAACCTAGCTAGCTGTGTGTTGTGTTACACAACTCGGCACTGCGAGAAACACTCGCCTATGAGACCAGCTATGTTGTGCATGACGTAACAGGAGTCACACGACACTTCTGCAGTCTACTAATTTACTGTGTGTGTGTGTGTGTGTGTGTGTGTGTGTGTGTGTGTGTGTGTGTGTGTGTGTGTGTGTGTGTGTGTAATACAGCACAGCCCTCAGTAGCGTTTCCTTTTTTCTTCGCACCAACGCTTTGTTCAAAACCTATATGCAGAGACGGCTGACACAGCTCTTTTACACACACACACACACACACACACAAACACACACACACACACACACACACACACACACACACACAGCCTGAAGGAATTAAGTTACAAACAGGTGTTTCTTTTCTCTCTCTCATAACCACCCATTATTAACCACTTCAATCGTACTTAGCTGGCCGGAGTCCCCTAGGGCTCTGCTCAAGGACCCCACCTTTTCTCCCTCTACGAGTCTACAAGCTCAGAGATCATCTATTCTCACAAACAGAAAAAGAGGGACGTTCCAGCATTATTCATGTGATTCAATCATCACAGGTTTCCGTTCTAATCCGTCATTAGTTACTCTTCTAAATCCAAGTTGATTAGTACAGCCAGACTTCCGTTTGCATTTCTTTAACCCATTGTGTTATGCTTTAACTATTGAAAAATATCAGATCTACAAGCTCATAGCGCGCCACGAGCTTGTAGGTCTGCTATGACGACTGACATAGAAACATAGCTTTTTCAGAAAACTGTCATTTTCAAACAGACATTTTTAGAATCTGATCTCGGGTCAAAATGGGTTAACTTGACTGAAGGAATGTGATTATATCGTTTACTGATTTTTTTTTTGTTAGCCGGCCCTGCCATTCGGACACCTCTCTCTCTGTAAACAGAGAGTGTGTGCGTGTGTGTGTGTGTGTGTGTGTGTGTGTGTGTGTGTGTGTGTGTGTGTGTGCGCGCGTGCATCACTGGGGCTGGTCCATTCCATTCATAGCTGGGATTCCCCTGTAAGCCTTCTACTGCAACAGAACTCTGACTCAGTTCCATACCGACATGTAGCTCTAGAACACTAGCCTAGCCAAACAAAGCCTAGTCTCTGTCTCTCTCTATCTCACTTATACACCCAGCCTAGGTTAGACTCCCTGGAAGATAGATAGATAGATTCTGGTTGAAACAACAGTCACCCATCCCTGGCTGCAAGTTGATAAAACAACGTGCTGTAGGGTGCAGACCCAGTTGAGTATAGAGTGTAATATCCAGTAATTGATTTGGGTAGTCTTTTTAGACAGTGCCCTGGTAACCTCGCAGTCCTGCCCCCTACCAGGGCCCAGGAAATGATTCCCCGTTCATTTTCCTCATTGACGTTTCAAAAAGTATTTTTTTAAAGACTTTAAAGCATCGTACAAAGCCAACTCGAGTTGTGAGGAATCATGACAGTAAACACAATGTTTTGGGCCAAACAAAGAATTAGAAAGAAGGAAAAAAACGGGGGAGAGCAACGGACTTGAACTCATGATATGCCCGAGTGTCCAAATTGCTCCTTTACACCTGACAGGGGGGAGTTTCCCTGGTTGGCGCGTGGAAGGAACACGTTATTCCAACCAGTTCCTTTCCCCTCCATCAGGTGCCCCGGCTGGCCAGGGGGAGGCAGTCATAGGCTTTAAATCTTTTCCTCTCAATTGTGGATGCCATGTGAGGTTGGGTTAGCTAGCTGTACATATGCATACAGCTAGTAGCACTAACATCATGTCATAGTAATGTAACTAAACTTGGCACTAGAGTAAATGACTTCACTCATTTTGGAATAGCCTGTGTGTAACAGTAGAAAACACAGGATGAATATGGGTAGCTTACAGCTAGCTTAGAGCATCTTAGTTTAGCTTAGCGTAGCATGGTACTGTACATTTGAGGTACTTGAGGATATTTTGGGGGGCTTTTTGCCTATATTATTGATAGATTTTACAGTAGTTAAGACAGGAAAGGGGAAGAGAGATAGGGCAGACACGCAGCAAAGGTCGTCGGGATCGGGACTCGAACCCGCAACACGCTGGATTACCAGCCTATAGGTGCCTGGACCGCTCGGCCGGGCCCAGGCCATACATTATACTATACTTCTGGTTTAGCCCCTGCCCTATCAATCGATACTGACTGCTGATGCTAGAGACTTCACACACAGAGGTGTGTGCATGTGCATGTGCATGTGCATGTGCATGTGCATGTGCATGTGCATGTGCATGTGCATGTGCATGTGCATGTGCATGTGCATGTGCATGTGCATGTGCATGTGCATGTGCATGTGCATGTGCATGTGCATGTGCATGTGCATGTGCATGTGCATGTGCATGTGCATGTGCACGTGCGTGCGTGCAATCTATAGGCTGAGCGTCTCAGTGTACAGCTGCCGTCATGCTAATCTAAGTGAGATGCTATCTCTAACATTCCGAGCAGGCCACACAACCGAACCTAGGCTAATTCACAGAGCCACACAATCACAGCACTATGTCAAAACACCATCTCACACACGCACACTTATATTATACAGGAATTCAGCTGTCTTACACAAAGGCAACTCCTTGCAACATGCAACTACCATTATCCCCAATGGCAGTTGCAAGGAGTTGCATTGGTGTGGCTTAAAACTGTTTTGAACACTGATCCAGAACCTTGATCTCACTTGAAAACTGTAGGACACATAAATGTGACACAGTGTTTCCCAAACAATGGGTTCGGAACCCATTTTAGGGACTAAATTCCCTTTATTTCCAACATTTAATTTTTCATTATTATTTCAAAAGATTTTTCAAAATTTCAGATAATTTAATTAGATATATTATTATGGATTCTATACTCCTAATATGACACACAAGATGCAAGTCAAGAACCTGATGATGGGTAGGAAATTGTGGAGGGCAGCGATCCAGGAATCCCGAGTTGGTGTGGGCTAGACCTCACTCTCGCATTACTTACTTATGATACACATATACACTATACCAGTGTTTCTCAACCTATTTTGTCCCGGGGCTCACTTTTCATAGCCTAAAAGTCTCGGGGCACACCTAGATATATGGTGTGTGTATATACTGTATATATATAGTAAATATATATATTATATATAATATATATAATATAGATATAATATATATATATATATATATATATATGAACCCAATATACTTTTAAAAACACACATGACAGCACTCGTCAACTAACTTTAACAAGAAGGAAAAGGACAGAGACAGTGCCTCAGTTTCACCAATTTATTTTTGAAAACTCATACAAAATGTAGCACACACATGTTCAATTTGTCAATGCAAAGTAATACTTCTAAATAAAAAAAGGAACAAAAATCTTTTGGCACAATGGTCTTAAACTTGAGCACTTTTGTACAAAGAAAATCGTAAAAAATAATTGATAAAAAGAAAAGTAAATATGTTTGACAAGTTCTGTCTTAGTGTGAACCTTGAGCTTGTTTTCCTGAACAAAGAGTTTTTATCCTGGCTGGGATGCTGGACAAACAGACACGGAGCTCCTCATCAACTGCTCTCAGTCTCTCTCTGCGTTTGTTTTTTATGCAAGTCAGGCTTGAAAAGCTAAGCTCACACAGGTAGGTTGTGGAAAAGGGGAGCAGCACTGCCATTGCGCTGGCATCACAATCAATGAATCTCACGTTTGCCAACAGCTGTGCGTGTCCACTTATATCTGTTGATTCATCCACTTGCAGTGCAAATTTACCACTCGTCATCATTTTGTGTATGACAACACTCTCGATGTCTGCAGACATTTCTTCAATGCGTCGCCCAATTGTGCTATCTGAGAGCGGCACATTTGCTAATTCCTTTGCAAGATCTGCTGGCACCAAGCCCACACCCCCCGCAAGTTTGAATGCTCTGGCTATTACGGTTTCTGCCAATGTATGTGGCATTTTTAACTGTGCGATCTCCGCGATTTGGTAGCTTAATTCCAGACCTTTTTCAGAAGTCTTAGTGGTACTGCGTATCAAGAGACTTGCCTGCTTCGTTGTGTCTTTCTCCTTTTTTTCTTCGCTGTTTGCAAGCTTGAATCCACAAACTATACACAGCGGAATCGGGTAAGTTTTATCCCCAGTAAACGTGAAGCCAAACTTCATGTAATCATCACGGTACAGTCTGGCAGTGGCAGGGGCTTTCTTTGTAGGCGTTGCATTGGTAGTAGTCGCCGTTCCCCACGGCGGCGAGGGACCGCTTGCTGTGCCGTCATCAGATGCAGGTGACACGGCGGCGCTGTCTGTGCTGTCGGGTTCTGGTGGTGTCTTTCTGGAGGGAACGAAATGTAGCGTCTTCTGGATGCATCTCTTTTTTGCTGCTGGTTCCATCTTGTAGTAGCTGTACAATGTGAATGCCATGTCTGTGCCCCATTTATACAGTAAAGTTGCCAGGCGATTAACATTTCTATGGCCGATGGTCGTTAAGAGTCTATTGTTCCGTCGTCATGTTGTTTTCGCACGTCTATTTAGACGTGTGACAACAACAACGACGCAACAATAGGACGCCTAGCTATCGCTTTCGGGGGAGGGCTAGTGTTACTTTCGGTCAAAATCTCGAGGCACACCTGGACAGATCAAAGGCACAGTAAAGTGCCGTGGTACATAGGTTGAGAAACACTTTAAGTCACTATACAGTAAACACAGACAACAAATGTGCACATGTGCATTGCCCGCAAAGTGCACAGCAAAGTGCACAGCGCCGCACACACACAATGTTACGTCATTGGGTAACGATAGCAGGTGAGATATTGCATCGACACATTAACCCAAAAAATAATCATTCACTCTCAAAAACACATACAGACACACCCCTCAGTTTTCAACTGTTCACGGAAATGCCACATGTTGAATACTTCACACAAGAAACCTTTAATTAACGATACACACGCCTAGGTACTACCTGACAGGTGTGTGAACCCCACCCCGTTTGTGAGATACTGGTGGTATGAGCCGTCAGTTCCCTACAAATACTAGAGATAGAAATACTAGATATAGAGATCAAAAGAGAGATGCAGGTGGTGTGTGAAAGACGAAGATGATAGAGGGATCATTAAAACAGACACATATGCCAATACTCTGTAGTCTGCATTTTCTTCCTACATGCATGTTATGTTGAATATTGGATGCTTCTGTATCTCTCGCTTATATGAGCTGTTTGAGCTGGTCTTATATGAGCTGGTCTCCCAGACCCATGCACAAGACACATAATGAGAGAGAGAGGGGGAGAGAGAGAGAGAGAGAGAGAGAGAGAGAGAGAGAGAGAGAGAGAGAGAGAGAGAGAGAGAGAGAGAGAGAGAGGAGAACATACTGAGGAATGTAGACCTAATTTTTGGGAGGTTCCTGCGAAGCCCCAGGGGTGTGTGTGTGTGTGTGTGTGTGTGTGTGTGTGTGTGTGTGTGTGTGTGTGTGTGTGATGACTCAAGAGCGTACAGGTGCAGTTCTGTGTGACCCTCTCTTCCTTGTATAAACAAAGAATGGTGTGTGTGTGTGTGTGTGTGTGTGAGAGAATGCTGAACGTCAACCAGAAAGAGGTGTAGATAGATGTAGGATAATGTGTTGCATACATTCTGAATCTGTAAAAATGTTTTCTTAAGTAATTCAACGTCAGACAGATAGAGATAGAGTGACTGTGTGTGTGTGTGTGTGTGTGTGTGTGTGTGTGTGTGTGTGTGTGTGTGTGTGTGTGTGCAATGTGCATGAGTCTACACAGCACATTTCACACACAGTTCAATGGGTGTGGTTGCAGCAGAGCTACTGTGAACCTCACATGAACTGAGGTACTGCAGCGCCACCCCTCCCTGAGCCCTACCCAACCCCCCAGGCAGACCTCCTGACCTGAGCCCTACCCAACCCCCCAGGCAGACCTCCTGAGCCCTACCCAACCCCCCAGGCAGACCTCCTGAGCCCTACCCAACCCCCCAGGCAGACCTCCTGACCTGAGCCCTACCCAACCCCCCAGGCAGACCTCCTGACCTGAGCCCTACCCAACCCCCCAGGCAGACCTCCTGACCTGAGCCCTACCCAACACCCCAGGCAGACCTCCAGAGCCCTACCCAACCCCCCAGGCAGACCTCCTGAGCCCTACCCAACCCCCCAGGCAGACCTCCTGAGCCCTACCCAACCCCCTAGGCAGACCTCCAGAGCCCTACCCAACACCCCAGACAGACCTCCTGAGACCTACCCAACCCCCCAGGCAGACCTCCTGAGCCCTACCCAACCCCCCAGGCAGACCTCCTGAGTCCTACCCAACCCCCCAGGCAGATCAGGAGTCTCTGCTCAACAGACATTAAGCAACGAATTTATCAACATTCTTTGAAAACGCATGAACATTTTTCAACATGGACAAAATTCACGACGATTATGACATCATGCAAACTAATTGAAATGAACTTATTTTGATCATTTTGATTGATATAGAACCAATCCAGGTTAATGGATTCAATCAAAAATCACAAAAGTTTGGCCTGGGCCATGGCTCAATGGTCCAGTCACCTTGGTTGGTAATCCGCTCAGCCCAGCCCTAATGCAACGACAAAGTGTGTTCCTTCCTTTGACACAAGGGGCTAAATCTGTGCATGCATGCAGTGCACACATGTATAGAGAAGGAAACACCTGCAGAAACACGCATGTAATAACAACCTGCATGCATTGGTCAAAGACAGGAACATGCACATGCACGCTCTTTGTCTCGAACAAACGCAGTTGAAAATAACAACGGCGGTTGATGACCCCACTAACATGACACCACCACAAGGGTTTAAAGGAACAACATATTCAGGAGCTTCATTATGCGAGAGAAGAGCTGGCAGTGTGTGACCAAATAATGTGGTGAACAACTGAACATTATGAACCACTGTTCATTCAAACTTTATGAACATTATGAACTATGAATTATTATAAACATTATGAACCACTGTTCATTCAAACTTTCAAAGTAACGAGACAAGAGCATGCCGTCATGTTCGGAGTCAGCTTAGTGCAGCAGACACAGACACCGTTTAGTGCAGACACTAGACATCAGACATTACAGCGATGCAGGAATGGATTCATCAAATTCAAAACGTACGGATAGAATATCAGACTGGACTTTACTTGAGAAAAAGAAAATACATAATATCCCTGGTAAAACTAGAAACTAGTGCAAAATGTTAAAATCACACCCGTGTGAACTGAGTGGTGCAACTCCCCCCCTCCCCCTCTCTCTCTCTCATTAGCAGGCAACAGTACAGCACTGTCTCTCTCTCTCTGTTTCTGGGACAACAGCGCCCCTACTGGTACTAATAGTCATACTGGTGCTCATTAACGTCACATAGGCGGACACATATGTGAACACATAGGTGAACACGGACATTGCTGTTCCTTGGAGTGCTTGCACCACTCAAAAATATATACATTTTGATCATTTTGTCTACACATACAGTAACAGTTCCACAAGCTGCTCTACGGTACTAGCCTCTTCAAACCTTTCATCGTTGCTGTGGATATTTACTGACGATTCAGCCCAACGAATGGAAATACACCGAATTCACATTTTGTTAGAAGTCTTTAGTGTCTATGGCCAAAGTGACTTACTTCTCTTTAATGGAAAGTTTGGAAACACAAAGTCCATACATCTAAATCAAGGTCATTCAACTGATGCAACAATCCACCATATTAATATTGACAAGCAGTCAGTTATTGTTTTATCGTCACCATGTACGAAGTAATGTGTTGAGGGCAATGTGCTGCTCTCTATTGTGTGGCACAGAGAGAGGAGAGGAGAGAAGTCTTGTGTTTTCTGGGATGTACTCCGACTATGCTCTCTGGCTATGATTTTTTTATATGAATTCCTGTAGTTTTTTAGGATTACTATAGTTTTTCAGTTTGTAGTTTTTTTTAGATTACTATAAAAGCCTGCATAACCTGTCAGTCACACCACCATATATGGTCGTCAGTCCGTCACCATATATGGCCTCACGACACGCTCCATATATGGCCTGGATATAACCCTGGATAGCCATACATGGAGAAGACTGGATCATCACCTAGATCTGCATGGAACCGGCCAGCAACTCTACATCTGACCTCAAACCCTTATATCTCCATATATGGAGCTGACTCCCTTCTCGCCCTCAGGGCATCTTACTGATTATTGTTTTGCACTTGATATTTTTATTCTTGTATGAGTCTATGCTGTCTTTCAACTAGGAGAAACATAATTTAGTTTTTTTGGACGGAACCACAAAAATATAGACATGGCCGGTGTCATTTGCTGAAGTGAAAATGGGTCTGTTTCATAATACGGTCTACTGTAATAAGACAGCCAGTACAAAACATGAATATCTGCGAGCCTCACAGAGCATGTGTTACTGTACATTCAGCCTGTGCTGCATTTGTCGTTGTGCCTGCAGGTGAATGTAATTATTTTACAAGAATGTGCTTGAATGTAAAAGAAAGCTTCAAAGATAGAGGAAGAGACAGAGATACAGAGAATGTATGAGGAATCCATTCATATCTATAACATAACCTCTGTGATGCAAAGTATGCAAAGTAATAAAATGCTAATGAGCCTGTAACAGCGTGTGAAACATCAGACTTGACAAGTGTCAAACAGTGAACGTTCCAAGATATATGAACTTCCATTCCGTTAACTGAATACCAAATAAACAAAACCTTGTTGCTTAGCCGTTAGCTTAATCAAAATGGCCACAAGTAGTTATTATGATAACATAAAGTTCGTATATACCTATTTGACATTTATAAAGGCAGCAATCATGTACTTTGCGACATTATAACACGGCGGCTGCCTAAAGTTCCATACCCATAAAAAGACAGAACACCACATGAATAATGGTGGTCATTATATAGGTTTTGATTAGTCTCTCCAAGCAACAGAGTGCTTGGATGAAAACACAGGAAGGGAATGTTTCCGTTACATTTCCAAACCTATGCACCGTTATGTAATATCATAGCTGTTATGCACTCACAGTGCATGATGACGTGCATGCCATCGGCACATGAATAATACAACAACCTGGACGGGATATACAAGCTTGGCTGTGGTGGGACTTGGAAAAGTACTGATAAAATTAGATGCTTTACTTTAGAGTCCGTCAGTGTCATCAGAGGTGTGTGTGTGTGTGTGTGTGTGTGTGTGTGTGTGTGTGTGTGTGTGCATGCGTGAGAAAGCTACATACCGTAGAACCATGCTTTACAACCGGTATGCGCGCAGACCTCTAGTGTGTGCTCGTTCGCGTGCGCTCGTGCGTGCTCTGTGAGTGCACCGCTAGTACACACCCCTTATGTCAGTGTGTGCACGTCTGTGTGAAAAGTACACAGAGCCCCCAGCTCTGCACTGCTAGTCAGTGATGATGTAAAACCTGACAGCCTGACCTGATGTAGCAGAGCAGAGAGAGAGGGAGAAAAGTGTTCCTCGTAGTGCAGATCCCCTTCAGGCTGGGTGGCCTATCCAGACAAAATTGGAAGGACGTATAATAGCCAATTGGAATGGAATCTGAAAGATCTGACTAATTCATATTGATCACAATAGGACTCCAGAGATATGTAGGAGTAGTAAAATGTGTGTTTTGAAGGAAATGCAAAATGGTGGAAAATCTAGGCACATTTGGCCAGGCCCTACGGTATATGTGGACTGGAGTTGAGTCATGACTCATG
Organism: Protomyctophum parallelum; assembly: GCF_964188405.1. NCBI lineage: Eukaryota > Metazoa > Chordata > Actinopteri > Myctophiformes > Myctophidae > Protomyctophum > Protomyctophum parallelum. Next base: position 16,145,547 of record NC_139712.1, on the reverse strand, counting down.
ATTCAAGGAATCTTCCTTGGCCTACTGGCAGTGTATGCAGTGTAAGTTTCACATTGATCAGTCCCAATGGTGCCAGAGATTAGCTGTTCACAGGCAAGAGAAAGCAGAGTTGAGAGTGGGGAGAGGTGAAAAGGACAGAGGAACAGAGGGGGGTATAGATGTCGATGATGGAAGCTATAGTATCGATTGGCTGGGAGGAGGAGAGATTAAATGGAATAAGCCAGGAAGGAGTCAGTGTCACAGAAAACAGCACAGAGGTCAAATCATGGTGAATGAAATGATGATAGGATTTGGAGATTGAAAGAGAGAGCACAGGGAGGATGAGAGGAGAAGCAGATTATCTTTTGAGCCGACATGATCATAGTTGCTCACTATGGCTGTTCAGCGGTGTCCTTGCCCGGTGTGTGCATGCGTGGACATGTTGGACGTCACATTTAGGGACAACATTGGTGTCCCCCATTTGATGTGACTGCAGTTAACCCATTTAGGCCTGGGGAAAAAAAGTATTCTAAATCCTGACAGTTTTCTGAAATACCTATGTTTCTAGGCCTACAGTATGTCACTCAATATTTCATGTCAAGGACCCCAAAAATATGTTGTTCCAGAAGCAAAGATTTGAGTTAAAAACGTTCGTTCTGAAAGAATATATTCCAAATTTGAGGCACATTTTCAA